>NC_056744.1:1561486522-1561499022 GCF_019279795.1 Protopterus annectens
TTTATGACATCATCAGGCTTGCCAAAGTAGGGCAATGGAGGTTGTAGTGACTGTGAACGGCCTCAAAAGCATTGCTCCCTACACAGATAAAAACACACACACACAAATTTTGACAGTTGCCATGTCTGGGAATAGAACTCCTACCTAACTAGTACATCACACTACAGCATTGTGCAGTTATAGGACATATCATGGAGACAACCAGGCTATTTTTTCCCCAAATGTGTATTTCAAATTGAATGACATCAGCAGCCCTGCCAAAGAAGGGCGTTTGAAATCGTAGCGAGTGTGAATGGCCTCAAAAGCATTAATCCCTACACAGACAAACACACACAGTTGCCATGTCTGCGGTGAGAACTCCTACCTAAGTAGTACATCACACTACAGCATTATGCAGTTACAGGATGATCTATGGAAATTACTGGGCTGTTTATTCCCCAAAGGTGTATTTCAAAGGGAATGACATCAGCAGGCTTGCCAAAGTAGGGCAATGGAGGTTGTAGTGACTGTAAATATCCTCAAAAGCATTGCTCCCTACACAGATAAACATACACACACAGTTGGCATGTCTGGGATTAGAACTTCTATCTAACTAGTATATCACACTACAGCATTACACAGTTATATGACACGCCACAAAGATTACTAGGCTGCTTCTTCCCCAAATGTGTATTTCAAAGTGAATGACATCAGCTGCCCTGCCAAAGTAGGGCATTTGAAATTGTAGGGAGTGTGAATGACCTCAAAAGCATTGATCACTACACAGACAAACACACATTTGCCATGTCTGGGAATAGAACTCCTACTTAATTAGTACATCACACTACAGCAGTACACATGTCTAGGACATGCCACATAGATTACTGGGCTACTTCTTCCCCAAAAGTGTATTTCAAAGTGAATGACATCAGCAGCCCTGCCAAAGTAGTAGGGCATTTGAAATTGTAGTCAGTGTGAATGGCCTCAAAAACATTGATTCCTACACAGACAAACACACATGCAGTTGCCATGTCTGGGATTAAAACTCCTACCTAACTAGTACATCACACTACAGCATTACACAGTTATAGGACACACCACATAGATTACTGGGCTATTACTTCCCCAAAGCTGTATTTCAAGGTGAAGACATCAGCAGGCTTGCCATAGTAGGGCAGTGTGTGCATGGGCCATAACCCATTCATCTAGAGTCAGACACACAACACTCAGGCACACACAGGTTTACATTCCACAAGTCCATGTATACAACTGCTAAATGACTACTGACTTGTACAGTCATGTTACACAGTTAGCACAAGCACCACAGACACTATAGTGCTGAGGGATACCAAAAGCAAATGTCTACAGTGATTGACATTTGCACATCACGTGGTTTTAGTCAATTGGATGTTTGCTGGGAGGGACAGGCCTCATGATGGGAGGCTCTTTATCACTGAATGTCACTCTCTTCCACACATCTATGTATGTGTAATTTTGGCATATTATAGTGTGTTGTCCTTGGATGCATGTGTGTATTCCTATCCAATGTGTGTGCAAAGCATGACTCTTGTGTACTGAGGAGTGTGTGCACTAATATCTGCGACTGTCAAATATGTATAGTCCACTGTTGTTGATAGACATGGGCTTCATATAAGTGTGTGAGAATGCTCAGTATGAACTTTCAGTATTTTGTTGGCTGACATGGCCTTCATTTCTCTAAGTGTGGGAGCATGCTCAGTATGACCTTCTGTAGTGAATGTGTGAATCCATTCTAGGTAGATTGTACTCCAGTGCAGGCTTTTGTTTTTTACACCTACAACTAGCAACCTGTTTCTGTGGGATATCTGTAGATCGGTTGACAATATGGGGTCAAAATGGGCAAAGGATAGTGGATTACTGTAGGTAATTATATCTATGCTGCTTCTGCTACATGGTCTTGGTGTTAGCAGAAATATTCAGACATATGTACTGTTTCACACTGTGATATTTGATGTCATCAAGTACTGTTAGGTATACATATTTGCTTGCAGTGATGTCCTGGGGAACACAGGGTGAATGTAGCTGTGTCCAGTTTTGTGGTTTGCAGCCTACATATTCATGCACAATCATGCCATTCTGGAGGGGAAGCTGTAGACACTTGCTGCTGGGTCTGTGTAAATGGTTCAGCACCTTGGTAGAGTGGTGGCTGAGGAACCCATGCTTGTACATCCAACGATGTGACAGTATGGCCATATCCTGCTGTGGCCATAGCTCACAGCTACAGAGATTCACAAAGGTTACCCAGAGGCAGGGGTCATAATTCTGGACATTACCCCTTCACATTGTGGTTTACGAGCAGGTTTGTAGCCACCCATTCCTGTGTTTGCAGGCAGGGATAGTATGTGCACACGGCTGAGTTTCAGACTTCTCACACTCCATGCCGCCCATGCTCCTACTCCTCCCCCCCCATTATTCTATCCCCTTCCATACATTTTGCAAACATTATCTGATATGTTCCCTATAGTTATCACCTCATCCCAGCAGTAATTTGGTGTTGGTCCACAGTTCATACAGTAGGACATAGTGGACATGTTACTGGGATTTGTCCACATGGCCTTGCATTTGGGTTCTGTGGACTGTGTTATGTTGTTATTTGGGAGTCCATGACATAACATACATTGGCAGTATGGATGAGACACAGGCCTTTGGCAGAGGACTGTAGGCCATTTGGTAGTGATCCATGCCAGCTGTAGCAGGCTATTGCATTGTGTCACTCCTACAGTCCCAGACTGCAATACACTATATTCCCCTGGGGTGACAGGGCAGGTGTGTAAGGTATTAATGCCAATACTTTCTGTCATTATTGATCCAGTGGTGTGGATGCTGACAGGGTGCGGCTTACAGCTAGGGACACACCTGCATGGGACACCTGTTCTGCATTCTTTAGCTATTGCCATACAGAGGTGGAGGTCATATTGTACTCATTCCCAACAGCAGGGATAAGACCAGAGAGGTACCTGTGGGTGATGGTGGGGTGAGCTGGGTGCATGTGTGCTATGGACACTACTTGCATCCGACTCACAGATATGCATGGGGCATTCCACTGATGCTGGCTTGTGCAGGGACATCAGCTGTTTCTCAATACTTCATACCTGTGAACTTTGTGGTCTGCCAGTGTTTGGCCAGATGACATCAGTATCCCTACTACAAGCCCAACTAATGTGCTGCTAACCTGTATGTACAATTCCAAGGGTGTGTCCATTTGACAGTTACATATTATACACTGTCTGTCTGGGGTACTTCCCCCTCTGTACTGCTTGCATGTCTGGGCCCACATTCATGCCATGTCCATCTTTCAGATGATAACACATATTACTTCCAAACATTTACTATGGCTTACTGCTGGAATGTGTTTTGCTGGGAAGCATTGTTTTTGGCACTGCAGTTGTGAGAACATGGCCCTGTCATCGGCAGTACTGGTCAATGGCCACCAGGACAAACCTCACCATACATACATACTGACCACTCACACAATATATAACACACACCAACCTAACACACGCAGCCCTGCATATAGTACACATGTTACAATCTATCCTGCTACCTTGGACAGCTCAGATAATCTGTGCTCCACTGTTATTATACCTACACATAAATGTTACTACTTTTCTACATAGGATTGGGGGGCACACCTGACTGTTACTACATTTCTACATAGGATGGGGGGCACACCTGACACTTGTACACATTTGCTATGATTGCACTGGTATTTAAGGTACTCCATTTCATTCTGTATTCTGACCTATCATGCTGCCTAGAGGCATATCAGTGTACTACAGCTCTTATGTTTGATTGACCTACATTTCAGTTTCTGACTTCTTACCCTTCAGAACTAACATCCCACTGCCTGACCTGTTGTAGTCTGTCTGTGTAGGTCTAGAGGGGGGCTGTTCTACATAGCCATCAATCAGAGGCCTTAGCACAGCCTTTATTTGTGTTTGTCTGCGCCTGTCCTGCTGGCTGAGACTGTTGTTGGGTATGTGAGTCCCCCTGACTGACATGTGTGTGTCCTATGGACACATGTGTCCTGCCACATTTCCTGCAGTGAGTTTTGTCACCTTGTCTAGTACTGGCTACTGTAGTGACACCAGTATTTGTTACAGATCTCATGCTGCCACTATAGGTGTCTACTATCTGGTGGCATCCCATTCAGCCACCTGATTTCCTTGCATGCTCAAATCCATACCATAGATACAAGTAACAAAACATACTACTCCATTTGGCAATTGATATAGTGACTTACCTTGTGGCTGTACCAGTACTGAGGATGGTGCTGGAGGGCTGACTATGTTGGATGCACATAGTACTCTCCCTATACATGGTTAAGCACAGGTAGGGTCATGTTTGGCATACCTTTTACTGTATGTGTGAGTCAGAGAGAGTGGTGTCATTCCCTGGGTTCCTACCATGTCAGTGTATGTGCTATGCGTTGCCTCTTTGCCATGGCCTGGGCATACTGGTCACGCCTCCTTCTACTTACGGGGGCAGGCTCAGGTTGTTCCTCCTCCGAGTCACTCTGTGCCTGTGCAGGCCTTGGAATGGTGAGGGGCTGTGTGGCTCTGCCCCATGCTGTTCTTGCTGCAGCTGTTTCCGCAGGATCATATTTTGTAGCATGGCACATATGATAACAATTTGGTTACACGCAGTGGCGGCTGGTGACTTCAAATCAAAGGGGAGCTGCAAGAGACAGCTGAATGGGTGGGGCCAACTAGAAAGGGGTGGAACTATGCTAAAAATGCAAAATAATGGGACTTTAATTAAATATGCTGCCCTGGGTGCCAAACCGTCATTATGAGAGTCCAATCAAGACAAAATGAAGTGAAGAAAAAAATATTTCAGTGCATTGGCCACATGACAGCTTACTTAATATCTAGATGGAAACAAAAAAGGTTGAGGCATGAAAAAAAAATCATTTTTAAATATATTACTGCAATGCCAGTCAAAATCAAGTATAAAAAAACAAGCAGTGCTCAAACAACTCCACTTCTTAGTTCTCCTAATCTCCTTGCACTGCAGTTCTAATTATAATTTATATTTAGTTTTATAAAAAGTACCAAGCAACATGCAGCCAACATGCATTTTCTGAATATTAACAGTGCAGCATAAAAGTATGACAGAAAACCAGAACATTCTGTAAAATCAAGGACAGATGAAAAGCCATGAAGAAAACCAGAACATTCTGTAAAATCAAGGACAGATGAAAAGCCATGACTGTACGCGTGTCTACTTTAGATGGGTGGATACTCTATCTGCACACTTAAACTGCATAGCTGCTCCTTCCTTTGCTTGGACACATCCAGAGTCACTACATGGGGGAGTGGGGTACAACAAGTATGTCACAATTTGAAATGTCTCTGGCTGACAGTGATGGCCATGACACATTTATCATACTCTCAACTTCAGAGCAAGAAATCTGGATGAAGCCATAAATAAAAGTGGGACAAAGACCCAAAAATAAGGGCAATTTTTAAATATTACTCTTACAAACTTAGAAAGTTAATAAAATAGTAGGTCTTATATTAGTATGAATTTTCCGAAGGGTGTGAAATCTGAAACTCAAATGTCTGTCATTATTTTCTAACTTCAATCTTTAATGATTTGCCACTAATTTGCCAGAAAACCACAATTTTATGAAAAACGGACCAAAAATGTGATGAGAAAATCTGTACACACTACACACACACACACACACACACACACACACACACACACACACACACACACACACACACACACACACACACTCACAAAACACAGACACAGATATGATTTAACCAAATTGTGGGGTTTCTAGTGGAAGTTGCAAGTAAGTATAAATAAAGTGCTCTACATTTTGTCCATTGGTTCCTGAGTGTGAGAAGTAGTAGGGGGTTACATATTTTTGGAGATGGAAGGTTGAGAGCTATATACAACCTAAGAAGGTTGAAAAACCCACATTTAAGAACTAAGTTGTATTTCAACTGCCTTATCTGTATAGTAGCACATTTCTGCTCCAATGGCTGCTTTCCATGCGAGACTGCACCATTAAACAGAAAACCACTAGCAACTATTGGATCATTGATTGCCTACTAGTAATATGGCTTGGAATGCTACTTTGAGACCAAGGCAGAATGGCTGATCTCATTTACTGTCAATTATACTTAATCTGTGCCAATTTGATCCAGGCAACCTTTATGAGCTGGCTTGTCAGATGTGGGTAAACGCAGTAATATCTCTACACTTGTCACATCTTTCAACTTAGACCATAACAAATACCTAAAATATATTCCAGGAATAGAAAGAAAATAGCATGGTACAAAGAAATAGACTACTACTGTACATTATTACTCCGGTCTGCTAATGTTTGGTAGTGGATTTTTACGTGCCGAGTTACCAGCCCTGATGCACAACCTTCAACAAAGGCACGCCCATTCACACATGCTTCCACACAGAAGACGATCTAGCTAAGAATCTAACACAGGGATGTCCCCATTGGCAAATCTCTGGTACAGCTGCATCATATGCCAGATGTGGGAGTCGTGATAACTTCCAAGGCAGCCAAGATACACATGCATTATAATGCCCTGGGCATTGCACATGACTTGGCAGTTGATGGAAGGGAATCCCTTGTGGTTGATGTAGACCCTACACCGCTCACTGGGTGGTGCTTTGATGCATATGTGCGTGCAGTCTATAGCACCCACTACCTTGGGGTATTCTGCTATTTGGTGGAAGAGACGCATATTGCTGGTGAACGCCTCATGGCTGTTGTGGCAATATCGTGCTCACCAGCATGTGCTGACATGGCAGCCAGGAACTGATGGAATACCCTGGATGCTGATGCTTGTAAGATCCCCATGATATCCCCAGTTGGCATTTGGAAGGAACCTGTGGCTAGTATTCTTAGGCCTATACGTACCTTGGTATCCACTGGGATGGATTCCACTCTGTTGGTTCTGTGTGTGAGATGCAGCCAGCACAGCTCAACAATTTGCTGTACAATGTCCCTGTCCACCCTATAGCGCTCCACTATCTCCAGCTCATGTAGCCCCTGGTAGGTTACCTTGGGTCTGTACACTCTTCTCCTTCTCCTCATTGTGGGTTGGTCATCAGCATTCTCATCCTCACCACCCTCAGCCTCTTCCACATGTTGATTTATGAGAGCAAATGCAGCCCCTTTCATTTTGTTGCTTTTGTTTGGTAAAATTTCCCCTGCTTGTGTACACCGGTGGTGTAGAGTTTGTGGAAAAAACAGAGGGAAAGGTGTTTGCATAGGTTATAGTGGTGTGCTGGGCTGGGCTGCTGCCTGTGCAATTGGCTGATTCTGATACATTTCACCTGCCAGTTATGCTAGCTCTCCTTGATTACCTTCCTACTGCTGTTTTCCCTTCCTATTGCCTTCCTGTTTAAGCCCAGGGGCGCGCCGCACAAACACAGTGCTCAGATGTGCACTGAGCTGCTATTGCTTGGTTTACTTTTTTTTTTTCCTTTAAAACACGGTGCACGGCGCGCACACCCATTTAGTCAATGTAAATAGTGCTAGGCAGCCTCAGACACACACCCTTGCTTAGCTCTGCTAAGCTAAGAGCAAATCCAAGCCACAGGGCTCCAGTAAGCTTACAGTATGCCTGACACACCTCTCTATGAAGTCAGCTAGCTCTTAGGCTTGCACCATGGTCTTTCTGCACAGACACAGTTGGGTGCAGGCTAGCCATGAGGGGGGATCTAGGATTAAATATCATTCCTCTCATTTGCATTGGCTTGCCTGCTGATGCCTAGTTACAAGTCTTACACTGAGCCTTCCCCCTTAGCAACCACTATTCACTGGCCATGTTGTCTTCTGCCTGCCATTGAGTATAATGGCAAAATTGTGATTTTGGATAGAATGCTTATTTCAAGTTTTTTTTTTAAATTTTCGGCCCGATCCCATTTGCTTGCTGCTGCCCTATGTTTAAACAGCCCAAATGGGTTAAGAAAAAGTAATTTTTTTTATTTTTGCAACTGTTTTCCATGCCAATAGCCATATATTTGGCCATTGGCATGCTTTCCACATTATATACACCCTTTACTTGGAGCTGTCTTGGCTCCGTTTTGTAGTTTGCAGAAATGTACTCAGTTACTATACGTTTACATTTCTGCAGACTAAACTAGTCCTGCACGGCTGGCTGCCAGCTTCCTGGATCACAAATTCACCTCATTTGCATGGTTTTCACCTGTTAATGGGGTAATTTGCATACAGAAGCTATGTCCATGCACGAATAGTGCATGAGCGCTCGTGCACTTTCCGGGAGCTTATTCCTGGATCGCACAGTGGCCAGATTGCCTCCAGCAGCTCCTGCACTATTCCTGCACACCATGCAGAGCTTGCTGAATCCTGGGGATAGTTTTGTTATCAGTAGCTTTATCTGCAAGAATTTGTATTCTTTTATTTTACAGCTGTCCCCTTTTCCCCCGTGAGTAATATTTGATTTACGATGTACGTGTTCATTGCTCTATCCAGTCAGCCTGTACAATTTTAAATAGTAATGAGCTGTCATCGTATGCGGTGGTGGTGCTGTGATAGCGTTGTTGCCTCACAGTAAGATGCTGTCCGGTTCGATTCTCAGCTAGAGAGTCTTCTATGTGGAGACATGCGTGAATGGGCGTACCTTCGTTGAAGGTTGTGCATCAGGGCTGGTAACTCGGCACGTAAAAATGAACTACCAATCATTAGTGGACCGGAGTTCTGCTGTGACAACCCCTAACTGGGAAAAGCCGAAAGACACAAACAAATGAGCTGTCATTGTATAATTTAGCAATAATCCACATCTATGTGTGTGTAATGTTTGGATTAAAAACAATCCAACATTTTAGGATTAAACAATGTTTTCCTATCTAGGCTAATCCTATTGTTTTTAGTGATTTGTAGCTACCTGAATTTTTCGTTCTTTTATTGTAATTTGGTTTACCTACTTATATAGTGTTTTGTATCTGAGGATGAAGCCTAAGTAACCTCCATAAAAAAACAGCAGTGGGAAGACATTGTCCATTATGCAATACCATTATTTAAAATAATTCAATTTTTAAATAAAATATGTCCCTTCTTACCATCTTGAATGACTGACAACAGCTTTCTAATGTATTGCACATGTCTAGGATATGTGCATTCAGTGTATGCACGGTACATTGGATTAAGTGCACTTTTAAGGAAGTCAGGAAGGTGCATGTATCTTACTGTTTGTCAGGATGCTTGCAGATTCCTGAGGTCCTATAGGTAAGTTTAAACTTGATTTCAACACTTTTTTGCTACAGTGCTTTGCTTTTTCTGGGTAAATTTGTGTGCGTGTGGGAGGGTGGAAGTTCTCTTTTAGATGTGTATCTGGGTGAACCCCATTTCTTCACTTAACAGAATAGAGAATATTGAGGCTGTTTATTTTTAGTAGCTACAGCTGCGTGGATCTGCATTATTTTGTTTCACTTTCCAGTCTGCCCTTTTTTAGGTTAGCAATACTTGGTTTAGTATGAGTATGCTGAATGTTCTTCTCAATCAGTGTGAACTTTTTTGAATAATAATAGGCTTTCATTGCAGAATTTTTATTAACGCAAGTAAGAGGTATCAGGTCAATGTGCATGTTTTTTGAATAATGAGTATTCATTGAATAACTTTAGTAACACAAGCAATTGGTATGCAAAATATACTTTACTCTGCTGTATTGTCTGAAGAAATTTATTTAACAGATTTAAGTAGAAAGTAGCACACAAGAAGGTTACAATTAAGCCTTTAATATCCCAAAATATGACACTTTCAATGATAAGGTAGTGAACAGACATATTTTTCCCTTGGCTAATAAAACCCTTCATTTCTTCCCAAGTCTCTTTTTCTGAAGCTATGGGACATGAGATGAAAGCTGTTCTACATTGGCAGAACATCAAAGAAGTTTTTTGCCGCTTTCACAAAGGCAGAGCCCCTTGTTATGTATTGCAGTTAATCATATGCTTTATTGAAATGTATTACTTTCTCTTCTCAAATTCCATGTGATTGAGTGTAAGTGTAACTTGTCCTGAAATTAAAAAAAAAGCTGTGATGTTTTGGTTATGTAGATCAGCTTTCATTTCTCATCTAATAGCTTCAGAAAAAGAGACTTGGAAAGAAATGAAACGTTTTGTTAGCCAAGGGAAACATGTTTGTTCACTACCTTGTCACTGTATTTATACTGAATTAATGCACTCAGACACACATACTTGTACATCATACATAGACATACATGTACATGGAACGAAACAACTTGGGCACTACATACCATACACACTAGTGACCCAAACCTCATTAACCTATCCTGAGATGTTAAAACAATAACATACCTGCACCCCAACCCTAACTCACTTACCCACCCCTTGGCCTAAGTGTCCGCCAATTATCGCATTACCCCTCACCTACCTGCTGCCCAACCCTAACTCACTTACCCACCCCAGCCCAAGCTCCGGCACGCACGCACACTTCACCCACACCCACCCCAATCCCTAACTCACTTCACCACCCCTAGCCCAAGCTCCGACACTGTCAAGACACTCAATTCCACCTGCACCCTAACCCTAACTCATACTTACCTGGACCACTCACCGCCATTATCGCACACTTATCGGGTCGCGATCGCAGGTTACCCGGTGTCGGTCTTTCCACTGTCGGCTAACTTCACCGTATACCTACGCTCTGTCGGGTCATCTGGCCGGTACTTTGAAAGCACAGTTAAACAGAATCAGTCATAATCATTCCCAATATTTTCATTTTTTGTGTGTATGCAAAATGTGTTAAATCAGTTCATGTAAAAACCTAATGAATAATATAAAAATGTACATCTTATAGAGTAGCTGTCTGGTGTGTGTGTGTGTGTGTGTGTGTGTGTGTGTGTGTGTGTGTGTGTGTGTGTGTGCGTGTGCATGTCTCTAAAAACAAGTGATTTACTTTATAATGTCAGCTATTATTTTAAACATACGAGAGTGTGTGTTGGTGTGGGTATGCATGTGTGTCTGTAGTGCTCAGATGTTACCTTGGATAGAAAAAAAGTGTAACCACAT
Organism: Protopterus annectens; assembly: GCF_019279795.1. Lineage (NCBI taxonomy): Eukaryota > Metazoa > Chordata > Ceratodontiformes > Protopteridae > Protopterus > Protopterus annectens. Next base: position 1,561,497,575 of record NC_056744.1, read on the forward strand.
TTGAAAAAGTGCTACTTGTTTTGAGGCTATCATCCTGTTATTTGTTAATGTACAGACATTTCCAATTTTACAGTTATACTAATTTGGCAATGAAGAAATTATTGACTAATGTGATGAAAAAACAGACACACCTCTGTCAAGGCATAATAATGCATTTTAAGCATTTTAATATAAAAAAGGAGTGGGATTATGATAACAGTTATCATGAGAAAATGTTTGTCTTACAAATGGTAAAAGTATGCAAAACTTCATGGAATCAACTGAAGGTTGTAGTGTGAACGTTATATAGAAAAGACAGCTGGTGGAAATACACAATGTAATGACCACTGCAGGAGGTGCAACTGTGTAGTGTATTAGAGACATTTGACCTGAAAAGGTGAGCAGAAATATAGCTGACAAGCAACCCTGAGGGCTGTTAAAAGATAACATAGGAGGCGATGTTACACTTGATAGGCAGCACAGTGACCTGTATAAGGACTAGTCCTTATCAGTGCCCATATAACTAGCATTACAGAACATCTGGAAGGAGCAGTGTTGCCCTGTTGTCAGATGCAGCAAAAGATGTAACTGAGGATGTGAATGGCAATAAAACTGTACATAGTAGTTAAAGAACTATTAGCATTCACAGTATTCATTTCTGCTAGTATGGATGTGACCTCCTACTCGCTGTTATCATTAAGACACGTGAGCATTGATGCTCACTCATGTAATGACAGAATCATGCACAATAATTATGATGCACAATGCAGGTATACACACAGGCAGCAGAGAATAGCATGGCATGTACCATATCCACTATAGGGAGCACTTCAGATGGCTAAAAGAGTGGAAGAGGAGCTCCAACATTAAAACAATATTACACTTGTTTACAGTTACAGGCATGAGAGAACTGGATACTGATACTCTTTACAATAATTTCTGGAGCTGTAGAATTATAGTTCTGAAAAGAATCCTATAATTGCTTTGTGAGAGAAACATAGATGGTGCTCTCAGGCCCTGAGTTGGCCAGCAAGAAGGCACAATGAGACACAACGGAGACAATTTCAGCCAAATGCATGAATTAATACAGGGAAAATACACTAAAATAAAACAAATAAATGGGAATATTTCAAGAGATGCTGAGTATAGTAACCTGGAGTCTGATAAGAAAATATTGCAAGACCTGATTTGGTTATTATCTCATATAGACACATTGTGCTTGTCATCTTGTACTTAAAAATGAAAATTCAAAGCAAAATGTAAGCAGACTAGGACAATGTGTTGTGGCCAACTGAATTAAAAATACCCATTTCTGTGATTATGGTTGCATGGTTGCTGTGTGTCAGTTCAGGAGATTACACTTTAGGCAGAAAAGAGTAACAGACACCATGTCCTAGAGGGTCTATCTGATTTTGTCAAAATCCCATATTATCGAATCCCATTTTGTGGACACTCAAAATATTGAACCC
>NC_056744.1:1561504022-1561609022 GCF_019279795.1 Protopterus annectens
AAACATCTGAGCCAAGGATCTGAACCTCCAACATATAAATAAAACCTGTTGGAGGAGAAGACTCATTACCCAATAGATGTCCCATCCCAGGAATAATTTGCCTGTATATGTTAAACAGAATAACACTCTTGCCTCCTTCAAGACTGACCTTGATGACTGGATTAGTTTCACCAAGATATCCACTGTCAGATAAGTTTTCCTTCCTGGAAGTGGACAGTACATCTTGAAGGTGGCATTCGGCAAGGTGAATATAGTCTTTAGACTTTGTTGTCGTGTAATTCCTATGATTCTATGCTGCTACTTCCATTGATTATGTTGTCATCAAACAGGTACCACTATCCTTCATAGACTGCCATTTACTCTAGTACCTCTGGATATAACAGGTATGCTGTAATTGAAGCACTTTGTTCTGAGCACTTTAATAAGATGGTTATAAGGTGTTAATTTGTTTATGTATAAAAAGACTGCTTGGATGGTCTTGATTTATTCTTCTGAAGGCATGGCTAAGGTACCAGAAGCAGTAAACAGTTTAATTTGCAGTCTATACTGCTTTGGCTCTGTATTGTTTTTTATTTTCTTTATAGTGTGAGTCTTGTTTAATTGCTCAATGTCATTGTAAGGAGCCTCTGCAGTTCCAGGTGGGTTTCGCACACAGCCCGAGCACGACAGATTCACTTTTGTTGAGTTATGAAGGCGAGAGAAGAGAAATTTGCTTCGAATGATCCTTGAAGCTTGGGTAATGAGAGCTCCTTTTTAGCTAAATATGAATAATTGGAGTGGTTATTGGTTAAAGAGGTTACGCTCTTTTATGATATCAAGCTGTTGGAGAAATATATTAGCCTGAATATTGCCCCCGGGGGTTTGAGAGTTGACCAGCTACCTGCTTTCAAGTTTTTGGAGGATGAATCAGATTTAATGGAAGACCGTATCATTACAATGTTCCCTTAAATGGTTAAAGATACTGATTAAGAGAAATTTAAGGTCGCACAGTAAAGTGTAAAGCAGCATTTTACAATTACAAAAATATCTCATCAAAGAGACATCAGATACTATGTTTTTTAATAGGATGAGAGATATTAAGGTGCAAGTTGGTAAAGCAGTTGGAAATTGTGGAACAGAAGAAGGAAAAGCTTGATCGAGATGTTAATGATTATAAGTGTGACCTTATATTCTCCTGGCAATGCAAACCAAGAAAAGGAAGAATTCATGCAAGGTCAATGGAAACAAGCTCACAGGCATCATGAGACTCTTTGGTTTCATCTACGGAGATTGTTTCCAGTTGTAAGAAGAGCATTTCATTTGAAATTTTGAATGCAGATGCTGGTCAAACAGCGGGGTATGTAGAACAACATTTGAGCTCTCATTACACCAAAGGACCAGGGCGGAGGGTCTAAGGCAAAGGAAGGAAAAATTAAGCTCCGTTTCTAGGAGCTTGGACAATTTTGGATAAATGAAAGTTTCTGCTTGTAGGTATGTGGGGAATAATTCACAAAACATAAGTGTGGACAATAACAGCAGTTTAAATATCATTCATTTGTCTAACCTGGGTATTAGCAAAGACGTTAACAGTTTTCTGCTTAGGGGGTGAAATTTTTCCCTACCTGTTTTCCCACTCTAGCAAACCTTATTTTAGAGGTCAAACATTTTTGCAGGAAGCTACATTTAAAGTTATTTCTTTTATAACAAGAAATCAAGCAATGCTGATAATGATTTTGAAAGCAATGATTCTCTTATGGATATTTCATTACATGAAAATGATGGAGAATGTGATATCATTGATGAATGTTTTTTTATGGGAAATTATTTGTACTGCATGTGCCATATGTTTGTACTTTCATTCCCTCCATGACTTCTATAGTGGCCAATATCTATGAAAAGATTCTATGTAAACAAGTTGAATTGGAATATTTAAAATTTATTAGGCAAAGTAAATTATACAGTTTAAGTAAAAATGAGTGGGTAACACTGAACAGGTTACGCGAAGCTAGCAAGGATTATCCCAGGGATTCATGAAGCTTGCGCCAGGTGCAGGCGTAGCGTAGGCGGTATAATGCCAAATATGGCCGCCGAGCGATCCAGGTATGATCCAATTCCACGTGCACTACCAGCGTACGCCAGATCTGTGCAGCTCTCGGCTCAGGTATCCTAATCACCCCATATGCAGTACTGCAGCATGCAAATGAGGGTACATAGCGATTCATGAAGTGGTGTAGGCATAGCGTAAGCCTACAGAAATGTAAACCAAAAAAAAGGTTTACATTTTGCCAAACAGAACATCGGAACTATGAAAGTGAACCAGACTCATGTATTACAAAGTTAACATATGCCACTGGCTAAATATACAGCCAATGGCATAAGAAAATATGCACAACACATAAAAAATAACATTTAATGTCATGGCCACAGTAACGCAAAGTACAACCGCAGGGCATGTGTGCGCAAACGGGAACACAAGGAAAATATATGCAAATGTCATAAAATTGCAATGTAACACAAATCATGATTTCACCATAATAGTCAATAGTATGCATGGTACACCACAATCAAGCTGCAAGGGTTGCTAAGGGTCTGTGGCAGTGTTTGGCGCGGTAACTATGAATTAGTAGTCAATGCCATGCAAATGAGGCAAGTAATAGTGAATCGCAAATGTCCCACCGGCCTAAGGATGTACCATTTGGCGCAGCACTACAACACCGTAGAGTGGTTTGGAGGTATACATGACATCGGCAGTGGGGTGTGCCACTGTAGCTGTAAGCACATTGGAGCAATGCAAACCCGGGCTGCCCATTGCTAAGCAAAGCTGCAAGATAGGGGTGTGGATGTAGGTATAGCTTTGCTTAGCTGAGAGCACACATGGTGCCTGAAAGCGCATGTGTACGTGGATGAAAACGTGCCCGAAACCCGGTAAGCGGATGCACGCACCACGCACCACAGCTCAAACAGGAAGGTTAGGGGAAGACAATAAGGAAATGCCACAGTAGGGTAATTGGAGTACAACTGAGCAATTAACACGTATTAACTCACAGTGGTCTATTGACGGCAGCTAACAAGGCTGCTAGCAGCAACCTGCAGAACAGGATAGGGGAGGTGTCGGATTGCAAAGAAAAGACAACTGTCACCGCAGAGCAAAGCAAACCTGCAGTAGATCGGCTATAGAACACATTTCACAAGACAATCCTGGTTTGGGAAAGTACAAAAGAAAGCAGGCTGCTGGATGCATGCCAGACAATGGGAGGGGAATCATTAAGAAATGTTAAGGGAAGGGCAAGAGGTAATCCATGGCAGCTAAATGTAATTCAACACCAAAGGCACCACAATAGCAGTACCTGTGGTAAAATACATAAGATACCCTGCAGCTCCGATTGTACATACACACCCTATGACATCATCAGTGTTCAAAGCACAATAGTATAAAGTGTGAAGGCACCTCACACACACCTGTTTATTCCCAAACACTGCACCATTGATGGGGAACTTTTACAATGTAATTGTTGGGAGCTGCCATAGCTGCGATCATCACCATGTGTTGGAGACTGAAGGTGTTGTGGAGGATGATGCTGACAACCACCTCAGGCCCCGGGGGGGAGGAGAAGAGTGTTCAGACCAAGGGTAACCTACCAGGGGCTATATGAAGATAGTAGAGCATTACAGGGTGGACAGGGACATCATACAGCAAATAGTTGAGCTGTGCTGGCCAAGCCTGAGATCCAGAAACAACAGAGGGGAACCCATCCCAGTGGACACGAAGGTATGTGTAAGCTTGAGAATGCTAGCCACAGGTACCTTTCAAAGGCCAACTGGAGATATCATGGGGATCTCACAGGCATCAGCATCCAGGGTACTCCACCAGTTCCTGGATGCCATGTTACCACAATATGCTTCCCCCAAACTCAGGAGGAGTTGGCCAGCAATATGCGTTTCTTCCACCATGTGGCACACTACTCGAAGGTACTGGGTGCAATAGACTGCACGCACATACATATCAAGTCACCACCCGGTGAGCATGGTAGGCACTACATAAACCGCAAGGGATACCACGCCATCAACTGCCAGGTCATGTGCAATGCCCAGGGCATTATTACGGATGTGTGTGCTGGCAAAGCTGGAAGCTACCATGACTCCCACATCTGGCATGCCTCACAGCTGTATCAGGTATTTGTCAGGGGGGACATCCCATGTGGCCACCTTGTGGGGGATGCTGGCTATGCACTGGAGCCGTGGATAATGACTCCCATCAGAAATGCACACACACCCATGCAAGAATGCCATAATGAGGCACACGCACAAACCAGAATCATCATAGAGTGTGTGTTTGGGATGCTGAAATCACAGTTCCATTGCTTGGACATATCTGGTGGAGCCTTGCAGTACTCTCCAGGCACGTGTGCCCACATTTTTATAGTATGTGCCATGCTACATAATATGATCCTGCCGAAACAGCTGCAGCAGGGACATAATGGTGAAGGTCCTCTCAGCCCACCTCAATTGCCAAGGCCATCACAGGCACAGAGGGATTCAGACCATGAACTCCCTGTGCCAGCCCCAGTAGACAGACGGAGGCATGCCCAATATGCCCATGCCTTGGCAAAGAGGGAACGTATAGCACATACACTGACAGTGTAGGCCCCTATGGACTGATACACTTCTCCACCTGCACACACAGTAAAATGGATGGCACACACACATGACCACCTGTAAATTGTAATGTATAGGTGGCCTACTGTGTGAATCCTACATAGGCAGCCCTAAATTATTGCACACACAACAGCTATTGGAACAAGGAAAGTCAACTCCTGAACAGTACACAAAGCTAACAGCATATGTTGATACTGTATGTATAGGTTCCTAGGTACATCGGTAGGTACATGCCCAATTGTCAGAGGCCATTCATCAGCCAAGGCAAAAAGTGTCTGCTGTCATCACCCCATCGATTAACTAACTGTTCCTCTGTGGAGAAGAGCCAATTGCGGGATCCATGTGTGTAACCACTGTTCCCCATCCACTCTGCATGTGTTAATGAGGGGCTCCATATAATGTAATCAGGGATGTAGTTCCAAGGCATGGGGAGTACCCACGACAGGTATCTGTCACCCCAACATTCTCCAGTTATGGTTGTGTCAAGGTGTAGCACATTATAGTGTGTGGCTCACTGTGACATAGATTCCCAATGCTGGAGCACATCCATTAAACATCACTTGGACATACCATTAATAGGTCTCATCCATATGTAAACTAACTGAGTTACACATTTGATTGCAGTATGGAGGAACAGCCATAGTACAGTCCACATACAAAGCACCATAACACTTGTACAATTCCCAGATGCCCAAGTGGTAAAGCCACTGACTGTATCGTGCATGTTCCCGGTTCCACGTCCTGCAAGGGCTGTTATGTAATCCCGATGGCATGAATAATGAATGTTGGATGGAGGTCATTAGAGCATGTTTAAGCACATGTTAGTGGGTTTATGCATCGGCAAGTGCCGGTAAGTGCTGTTTAAACATGATTACATGGATATGTGCAAAAAAGGTCTAAGCTTTGCTGAATATCACGCAGATCGTGGTCAAAGATGTCCAGAACAGGTGAAACAGCATTATTCACCCCTGTACTAATAGTGCCTGCTCTGAAAGGTAAAACGACCACTGCCAGGAGTAGAACACGCAACCATGTATACAATCACCTACCACTAAGCTACCCAAGATGTACCAACGGCAGGTGTGTATTGTGACAGGTTAAAACACAAAAGTGCGGAGTTCAGGAAACAGTATACACCGCCATGTACCCAATGAAAGGTGTGTTCACTCTCTTTCTCTCTCTCTCTCTATATATATATATATATATATATATATATATATATATATATATATATATATATATATATATATATATATATATATATATATATATATATATATATATAAAATAGAAAGGGTGATAGAGAGATATATGTCGATATATACGGATTTACATTTACCTGCAAATATATAGATAGGTTAACGACATGTACACAAACATGGAGGTTCAAATAAATAGGATACTGCCAACTACCGAATGCTTTACATACCGACACGAGTAATCACGAGGCTTAAAGACCAAAAGACCACAGTACCAGAACACTAGAACCGCGAGTAATATTATCATGATGTTAAGGGACATTTAGTTATTGCTGATGGTGCTGCGGTCCAGTTAGGTGCTGTGTTTAAGTGTGTTTCTGATTGTGTAGTGTGTGTAAGTGTGTGTGTGTGTGTGTGTGTGTGTGTGTGTGTGTGTGTGTGTGTGTGTGTGTGTGTGTGTGTGTGTGTGTGTGTGTGTGTGTGTGTTTGCATCGTGTGTCTTTTAGTGCTAACTCGGAGGTAGATTATTACGGTAGGTGTGGTCATAGCTGGCCTTAGGCATACGGTTACCACCTGTCCCACTTTGAGAGGGACAGTCCCCCCTTGGGCAGTTGTGTCCTGACAACAAATATTAAAAAGGGCAAATGTCTGAGATTGTAGGACATAATTATGTCCCATATATTATGTAATAGCTGCATTAAATAGTTTTTCCTGTATCTAAAATATGTAAATGTTACAAGAAACATAATAAGCAGCTAAAGTGCTACAAGAATAAGGTTTTATTTAGGATAAAAGTACGTTCTATCCTGTGTACTGACTGTGGGTATGTGTTGGCCTCTAAACCCCAATGTGTGTCCTGCAAATGTCCCACTATGGCCATTTGAAAAGGTGGCAACCCAAGCCAAAGAGGTTCAGTCACCAACACAACTGCAATGAGTGCAAATATCTGTGACAGAAATACACAAGACGACTTTCATGTAGTAACATTCCCTTACATATCGATGTATTTCCAGAGGGATTGAAGTATCAACATCACCTGCATGCTATATAGGAACCAATTAACAATGGCTTAATGAATAAGCCTGCAATAACCATAGTATTAGTCTACTAAATGATAGGTCTTCAATTAGGGAAGGAGTCCCCACACACATATGGAATATGTATAAATGCAGTCCCCACAAACCTGTATCTGCTATGTACACCCACCTACATCTCCCCCACACCCGAAACAATTGCAATACAGACTGTAATAACATCACAACCATCCACTCACTCAATGACATCTGCAGAAGCTTTAAGATACCTTGTGAGAGACACACTTGTAATGGTGCCATGTGACATCGTTGCTGTTGTACAATGGAACAGACGCTGATGTTACAGGTTTTGTTTGCAATAGTCCCGTATCAGACAGTTGAGATAACAGCTACACTCACATGTAGAACTACATACTCTAGCCATCACACACAATCCACAGGGGACATGAATTCAAAATATCTGTGTCTCTCCAAATAGCAGTTGCAATTCATCACAACAAAACACATCTAGGCTGTCTCCCTCGAAGGTAGGGCAAAAGGACAATGCCCAAGTGGAGTATTCAATTATACCCCACTGTTGTCGTGTAATTGGCTAATGGAGTAGCTGCACAGCTGATGTGCATGTAATAATTTACTCCAGAACACCAATTGGTGGCAGGATACCACATGTTACAGGTATCCACGTATAAAAGGATGGCTTGCCATACATTCAAACCGTATACTCATACCATAGAACTGGTTAAACAGGAAAGGAGTAAGACAGATATTTTCGTAAACTCAGACCGCTAAGAAGGTATGTAGACCACTCAGTATGTTAGTGTATGTAGTGCCTGTTCTATATTAATGAAAGTGCACGCAATGCATACAGTGGGAAAAGGTATTATGTAGTGATGTCTTGTTGAGCATAGTAACGCTTGCAGAAATTGTGTGTACTGCTGTGAGCCACAAGGTAAACATCTCATACACCACAAGGGATGCGACATAAGGGCTTTAAATACAACAATTCCACTCCAGCTGCCATCAGTGATAGGGTTTGTCCAACAAGTATGTTCCATAGCAGGGGACAGTATATGTTGATATACTGTAACAGTAGGCATATGTATGGGCGTATAATGAGAATAACATGCCTAAGGTGGTCTTGCTGTGCAATTATGCTTTGCATTATGGGATATGGTTTAAAAAATGTGAAAAGTACAGTATTGTAGGTAGATATGTCAAATATTTTACATGGCATTACTGTTATATTATGCAAACATAAGGTATGTCTATTGGCATGTACAGTACACAATAACAGGATACATATGGCTTGTAGTCATGAGACAGTGTAACAGCATAATAGCTAATTAAAATGGAAGAGCTACTCAATTATCCATGCACAAAGGACATGTAATAGCTTCACAGGTTCATAGTTAGGTACTATGCTGTCTGGCCAAGTCTATTTGTAAGCCCATCTACAGTGTTTTCACTGGTGGCACCTCCCTAGGGTAGTGTTCTGTGCCTGTGAACAGCAGAGCCATTTGTTACCTGCAACTGTGTACAGTACAGCCACTGCAGTGATCCCTGGTGTACATGTCTGTCTCCCATCCACCCATCGAGGTATCTCATGAAGAGTGCTAGTGAGGGTCCCTGCCTGATGTACATAGGAATCATGTTCCAAAGCATGGTGAGTGTCTGGTTCAGGAATGTATCCCTCCAGCACGTCCCACTCATCGTTGCGTTTGGGTACATATCCCAGAGCATGTTGCTCTCAGTGGCTTTTGCTTATGTTGCTTATGTGGAGCATATCCATCAATATTGTTGTGGACATGGGCCTTGTATGTTCAGCAGAGGTCACCTCTGAGTATGCAGTATGCAAATGAGTACAGTTGTGGTTTCTGTAGTTGTGCTGCATACGTCATCCTTCGGAGGTCAATAATCCTGTTGGTGTGTTAATGTTGTGGTATTTAAAGCCATTGCTGTTCCGTAAGGTACACCCCAAAAGGGGTGTTGTACCCTTGAATGTGTTTCATAAGTTAGGAGTATAGAGGTACAATGGGTGCCTTTGTTCCAGCTACAAACCCATTACAGATTAGCGTGGCCACGTAGAAGGATATCCACGCCACATTGGCAATATGGTTATCAAAGGAGTGGGTGCTATCTACATGTGTACTAAAATCCCTTATAATGTCTCATGTATGTAGGGGACTACCACCTATGTGATAATCAGTGGGTGATTGGTGTAATCCAAAGGGGATGTCTATACACCTTGTGGCATGCAGCTTGAGGCCATGTTATCAACACCAGGTATCCGTCACAGTGACACCCTTATGGAGGGTGTCTGTATCAGCTGGTGAATCAATCATGGCTCCTAGTTTGCAGTCATCTGGAAACCTATTCAGGGAAAGTCCCTCTGTGCTAGCCTGTACCTCAGGGAAGCATATACCGAACATGAGGGGCCCTATGACCGAGGACTGGGGTACACCAATTGTAACTGATTTACAGTAGGAACTACGGTATGCTGCCCTCACTGTGTGGGTCCTGTCCGTGAGCCACCTTGCATAACATCTCGAGACGTAGGGGTCGATGTGCAGGTGGATGTGTATGTTGACAATACCAGAATGGGGAATGGTGTTGAAAGCCAATGAGAGGACAAGGTAGGCTGTGTGGACCTCCTTACCATCATCTACTACCTTGGTAACTGTCTCAAAGGAGTCCACCAGGTTTAGGAGCCATGGTCTGGCCCTATCAAATCCAACCTGGGTGGTATCAAAGGTTTGTAGGCCACCAATGTCTCTGTAAATGACTTCCATGATGATGTGCCCCATAGCCTTGTGGAACAGTCCAGTCAGGCATATAGGGCAATAGTCCCTCTGGTCCATTGTGGCGCCACCTTTGTGGAGTGTGATAACTGTTGCTGTGTGCCATTCAGGGGCCATAATGCCTGATACAAGGCTATTAGTGAATTTGGTGGCCAATTGGGGAGCCATGTCATTCTGAAGTTTGCGTAAATCGCAGCCTGGGATGTTGGACGGTCACATGGAGTCTGTGTTCTAGGCCTTAGAGAGTGCAGGTTTGAACTGCATAGTTGTGACTGCAGGGACTCTGCATTGTTCCTGTATAGATTTGGGCCCTGTAGGGTGTGAGAGGGGTGTAAAGTTAGCATTGAATCTATCTGCCAATATGTTGCCAATATCAGTCAGTTCTGTAATGTTCCTGCCTAACCATTGTACGTCAGAGCAGATGTGGGTATTGCCATCGAGAGTAGTGACATACCTCCATAACGCTTTGTGGTAGTCCTTGGAATGTGTCACAGTAATATTTACGTAGCTAGCTTTGGAGGATGTGATAAGGGATCTCAGATTCCTACTGAGGCTGGCCAGGGAGCTACCCCACCCATGGGATTGTACTCTACTTTGCAACAGTCTCCTCCTTCTGTTGTACATTATGTCCATGGCACTGGACCCCCAGAATGGCGTCTGTTATCTGGTGGGTACCATCATGGCTCTGTTTGGGACAGCATGATCCATGCAGTTGTGTAAGTGCTAATGAAGTGCAGTTGTGTATGTTTCAGTGTTTGCAACCATATTGTCCATCTGCACAGGTGTCATGACATTTACTACTGCTGTCATAAGAAGCCTGAAGTTGGCCTTGTAGAAATATTGTACTGTCTTTTCTGTGAAGGGTGTGGTGCCGGGATGTGGATAACAAGGGGGATTAGCATGCGTTCAGAACTGACCAACATGGGGATAACCCCAGGTGTGGAACACCAGTCACACATGTTGGTAATGTCCAGGTCTAGGATATTGTTGGCCTTGGTGGGGGTGTGTATAGGTTGATCCAGCTGATTGGAGGTTATGAATCCCAGAAAGCATTGGCCTAATGTGTCGGTACATGAGTAGGTATCCCAGTTAAGTTTGGGGTAGTGTCAGTCTCACATCAGTAGTTCCTATTTGAACCCTACTGTCCAGTACACCAAGAAATGAGGGCCATTAACTGTGGGGTATGGTGTGGAATCCATAGCAAGCTACAGTTTGTGTAGCAGTTCTGGCCACAGTTAGTTGCACTTAGATTACCTCTGATGCATTGTGCTAAGCAACCAGCCTGGAGGTGTGTACCTCCACCGTGGGTGTTCCGGTCCTGGTTACATGACTGAAAGGTGTGGTCTGCGTAATAGCCTGTCAGTGCAGGGGTGCTCTCCGGAGCCTAGAAGCAGGCCCCAGTCACTGCAGAGATATCAAAGTGGTCCATTATAAGGAGTGCCTTGCCTGAGTGCATTTGAGATGAAGATGTCAAGCATTGAGTAACATTACCCTCAGGTTTTGCTTGCCTGTTCCTGTTCTGGTGGTGAATATGTTATTGGAAATGTGTCTAAGACAGGCAGTATAGGAGCATCAAGAGCCTTAGATGTTATCCATAATCCCAGGGCCGACAGGTGCAGGTCATCTGTGCCAAATTATCGTGTTTTGTCGACCATGTCATTCAAAGAAGACAGATACTGGATACCTTTGGAATGACAGCAGAAGCATAGGCAACTGTTGAAGTGAATAACTCAGTCATTGTACTGTGATATCAGTCTGGATGAATGCAGAATGCTTCTCAGGGCTGGGGTGATACCTACCTGGGCTACAAGATTGGAGAGCTATTGCATGTCCCTGTACATGTAGTCCAGGAAGTTACATCTCAGGGCAGTCACACTAACATGGAGAATGACAGTCAAATTGTACCTGGTGAGGAGTGGCCTGAGTGCATAGGTTATGTTGCGGATCCTGTTACCCGACAGCCAGATGACAGTGACTATCGCCTTGTATAGCCTGCTGAGTGGGACATCAGTGTGACTGCCTACAGAGTCACCTATGACTAGTGTGTTGGGTATGTTATAACACCCTATTGGCTGTAGTTGATGGGCACACATGAGACTGTGGGCTATAAGTAATTGGTGTTGTGTTTGATGATGGGGGCTGCCTCTGTTGCCTACACAGAGTAGTAAGGAGAGGCTCTGCAAATGTTGTAGTCTTACTATGTGTGGCCTGTGGTGGTGGAGATCTAGTGAGACTATGTGATGAGTGGGGTGTGGTGCAAACATTTAACATTCCCACATGAATGTCATGTTCAGTCTGGGTTGGAGAGAGCATTACCTCCAGCATGGCTACATATGTGCATCTCCCACAGGCTGTAGTGTTGTATGTTAGGAGGTGAGTATTGACTGTGTACATGAGACAATTGCTATATTGCCTCATGTTGGTCATATTCATCATATAGACAGGCAATAACACTGGTAATTGACACTTGGACATGCCTGTATATTCAACCATTTCTCACAAGATATGTGAGGTAAGTGTGTACAACAGCTGTTGTACTGCAAGCAAGCTGGAAATGTAAGGACAAACAGTGTTTACCTGTAGAAAATTAGTAGGATTGAGTGCTATAGTAATTAGTAGCTCATGAAGTGCTTACATGTTCTGAACAAGTGCTGAGCATGAATATGCAATACATATAGGGTGTTGGATAATATAAACTCACTGCCCCCCCAACAGGTACACAATCACATATCCATGAACACTACAGAGCCCCTGTAACCATAACTATGATGGTACAAGGTGCACTCAGGCTGCATGTGACCTGTCCACATCCCTGGTCGTATAATACACATATGGCAAAACAGTTTGCTCTACACATACACTTCCATGTAAAACATACGTTCATGTCAGTCTGTGAAAACACTGAATGGAGCACAGAAACAGTTATCACAACCCATAAAGTGGAGACACCACTCATAATGGGAGGCACCGCACTATTACCCTGCTGAGAATGGTCTGAAAGTCCATGAACCTTAATCAACGTAGATGTTGTTAGCAGTACAGATGTAGATGACAGTACGAATGATTTCACACTGCATAGCATACCTGTGACAGGTCATAGGACATCATCACTCATAATGTGTTCCACCTACACTCAATATACTAGATGTACCTTCGTATGTCACAGGAGTGTTCTACCAGTGGCCTGTTGACAGAAGCAACACTACAAAAGGTGTCTGAGTGACATGTGCATATCACACCAGTGGCAGCTACAGTAAAACAGGGTTAATGTTTTGTACTCCCCCCTCATTGTAGCCCATACCACACAGACAAATGGGAGGCATCTGCGTATGTAAGTATGTGAATGGACATGACCTAGGAGCAATAGCTGACTCAGTGTTGAGAACAACATACAGAATGGGCTTTGTGGGTGAGGTGCGTGACATATGTGCACAATCTGACAGCTGCTTATTGCATTGTCATCGCTAGGTTAATAACCCTGTACCCATTAACTACCACCTAGGCAGCAGTCAACATTATGGACACTGTGTGTAAGGGATGGTGCTGTGCAGTTTACCTCCCTGAGCTAGTGACGTCACCAGGCCTATTAGGTAGTCATACGAGGCAACCCAAGTCATGACAGGGTGCCATCCATGAGCATGGAGATCATTGTACAGCCATACTCAGCACTCAAGTGACCAATATCGGATCACATATCACCTTTAAGGGGTATTGGCCATGCTTGGATGGGCGACACCAGCCTTCACAATCCTCAACTTCACTATGCAACATGCTGCCTACCCTGCATAAAGACATGTGCAACACTGTGATGTTGGACATGTTACACATACATATCCTGATCTGAAAGACATACATCATGGACAGCCACCTTCCTACTACAAGGATCACCACATGCTGGACAGATCCCTGAGCCATACATGTTACATACTCCTGCCATACCATGCAACCCTGTCCATTAAAGCTGCACATGTCATCTCTGTCATACATGGTGCAATGACCGCATGGTAGATGTATAATTAACTGTCTGGATCAGTAATGTGGCACTGATTCACCTGGCAGCAGCAACATGGCTGTCGGATACAGCTAGAAAACCTCACATCTTATGCCCATACATGGCCCAGGGCATACACACTACTACATGACCTTGTCTGTACATGATATAGTTGATAACCATCCCTGTGAATACCATCCAGCTAGCCATTGTCCCATGTGTATCACATGTGCAACACAGGTGATACGTGGCAGGATGTTGAACTGCTGTACAGTGCTGTGTAGATGTATATGGCAAAATACATGCATGTAAAGGTTTCCGTGCGCATGTCTGCATTGTCACTGCTCATGTCCGTTAAGGCAGTGTATGTGTTGATATGTGACATATACGGGTACATGTCAGTCGACCGACAAGTCGGAAGACCGACATTCACTCCACCGACACATGAAAACATCGAAAGCGCAAACATGGACATTTAACAGGTAAGACTTTTAAATTCGCTAATCATGCCTGCCACACATGCATAACACTGCCACACTTACTAAACCATGGTAGGCATGATTAGCGAATTTAAAAGTCTTACCTGTTAAATGTCCATGTTTTACGCTTTCGATGTTTTCATGTGTCAGTGGAGTGAATGTCGGTCTTCCGACTTGTCGGTCGACTGACATGTACCCGACATATACACAGCATCAAGGTCAACAGCATTAATGTGGACACATCCAGGCATGTGCTGATAGGTAAGAACACCAGTACAGGCAAACAGACATGCCCACATCAAGACAGCATTCACATGGAGTATGAGCAATGTAATGAGGTGACACACATATATGGTGATAATATTCAATGCCCAATGGGTGCTACATGTGTGTGACACAAACATGTCAGTCATGTCAGTGTCATGACGATTTGCAAAGACAACTGTTCCTATGTACTAAATGTAATACACATGTATGTGCAGCTGTATCTCTGTGCATCTCTGAGATACTGTGACCTGTCTCCATCATTTTGTCTTCCAGATAATGCCTTGATCACACCTGCCAGCATATAGCCGCTTGGAGGATGATGCCCTCATACCTTACTGCCATGATAACTATGAGGTATTGTTCAGCCATGTGCCACAGCATGCCCAGCAGCGTGATGACCTCTGGCAGGAACTTCGCAGGAGGGTTAATGATGTGGGTGGCCATAACCGCACCTACCAGCAGGTGTGCAGACACTGCACGGACATGATCCGACATGCAAAACAGCGTGCCAATGCAATCGCCAGGGAACAAGGTAGAACAGGTGGTGGGCCACCAACCCAGCCCCCACTCACACCTACCGAGGAGCTACTGGCCAGCCTGGGGACCCCATCAGAACAGCATCCACAAACACTAGTTGCCATCATGGAGGTGGGTGTCTCCTAACCACCGAGCCTGGAGTTGCTTGGTAAGTCACTACTGCACATATAACTATTATATCCCATTTAGTTGCATGTGTCACTATACAATATGTAATGTAACATCATATGCAAGGTATGTTTACACACATGCTGCATACTATAGTATGCTACCCTGTGTATGCACACATGTGCATACTCCATAGTATATGCTATTGTACAGGCGAACATGTTAACATCCACAGTGCACCCTGTAGCTGTCATACAGTCATGGATAGTGATCAAACTGCTGTGTCACCCCTATACAGGTACCTCTGGCATGCCGCACAGACAGCAGGCCATTGCAGGTGAGACAGTTATCAGTATCAGGCATGTTAATGCACAGATCTATTCACCATGTGGCCAGTTAACACATGTACACATAATGTATGGTTCAGCCACATATACAGGTCACATCTGTCATCAATCACACTGGCTACCCATGTGCAATATATACAAACTAAATGAAACACTGACATGAAACCACAGTATCTGTCATTGCTAGATGTGTGGACAGCTGTGCATACAACGGTGGAGGTGTTGTTCAATGTAGGAATATGTACTATACATCAGAACAACACATGTGGGGTACGCAAACAGTACTACACAATGAGCTGGGATATGGGCAGCCCACAGGATTCACCATTGTGGAATATGCCCCTCCAATGGGTGCACACATTATGATGTGCCATCTGACATGTCCCAGACATGTATTGGTCCGGCTGCAATATTGTCTCAATATCCCATAAAACATACCCCACATACCAAACATACAACCCTTTGTCTGCATAACCCTGTGGATAGTGGAGTATCTGACATCTATGGGTGTATGTCATATGGGACAACACAGACATGTGAGATAGACAGGCATCACAAACATTTGGCCAACACATGTTCACACATGGCCATGGAGGATGGCCAGAGACATGTAGCAACACACAGTAGATGTGATGTGTATGTGTGTACACCCTGTTGCACATTGTCTACACATGGTCCAACTATAGCCTTTGTTGAATGGTTATACAGTAGATGAGGAACACTGGACATCCTAAAAGCCTGTGCACAGCTTGTGGAGGTGTCACTTAATTTGACCACATAAGATGTGTTTTACATCATGACTGTGTCATAGCATGACAGTAGTCACCTGTACAGCTTCCACATACATACACAGACACCACATCAGGCCACAGATACCATACATTTCCCTTGCTGCTGTTGGACATCACTGACAGCCATGAACCTCGTGTGTGTGGTACATAAATGTCATGTGGGACATGGTGTATTGACAAGTCTGCCATGTGTGGACATGGTTGCCAGGCAGCTAAGAAATGTTAGCAGTTGTGCAGGGGTGTCATCCGAATGTCTTCTGGTGACCTGTCACACATGACACAGCATGGTTTAGTGTGTATACACCTCAGAGACGTGGGTAACAGTCCACATTATTTATGTGCTGTGTATGCATGCAGTCATGGCTATGCACTGTGTGTGTATTCCACACTGTATAGCAATAGAGGCACCTCATGATGCCATGCAATGGCACTGTGTCTGTACTTCACACTGTATAGCAATATAGACACCTCATACTACCCTTCAATGATCATGCACATCTGCTAAAAGTGCATTCTATCTGTAGGGCATACAGACAACACTGCAATGTGACACCATTACACCACTGTACATGTGTCAGGACACCACTGTGTCAAACATGTATGCATGTCAATGCACACATCAGCAGATTACATGTCATACTACATGTTAATGTCAAGGACATATGCCTCACATCAGCCATGTGTACTGTTAATCTGTGCTGGTCCACATGGTGCATCACAGGGATGCATGCTTACTACCATGATTGTGTGAAATGCATGGATTCTGCTATGACACATTCTTGCTGTTGTGTGCAACCCAGGGATGTATGCTAACTACCACTATTAATGTCTGAGCTGCATGTCTTCTGCTGCATCACATGCATGCTGCATGCCTTCACATGCATGGTCTGTGTGTGTCTGTGTGTGTGTGTGTGTGTGTGTGTGTGTGTGTGTGTGTGTGTGTGTGTGTGTGTGTGTGTGTGTGTGTGTGTTTGTGTGTGTGTCTGTGTGTGTCTCTATTGTAATGTAGAGTCTTTGTTTGCATTCACAGGTGATGTAGGTGCATTACCCTCCTGCGGTCCATCTGATGTTAGTGTCCCCACAGACTCTAGCAGTGATTAACATATGCTTGAGGTACAGGCAGGATTGTCAGGGGCTGAATCTGTGCCATTGGTTGCCATCCCACCTATATCCCCCTCTTCCAGTTCTCATGCCAACACATACCCCATCACCAGTGGCCATAGAGGAAGGACATTCAGCGTGTGTTAGCTTGGAACAGGAACGTGTGGTGGCTAAGGAAGGTTTGTCTTCACACCATGGTGTCAGTGAAATGACTGCAGATGTGCCACACAGGCATGTGGCCAGTGCTGCTCGTAGGAGGACCTCTGGCTGACATGCACCTGCAGGACAGAGCACAGCAGCTGGTGTCACCAGATGCATGTTTCAGACCGTAATGGCGGCACAGGCACATGCTGAATGGCAGAACAGAGAAGGGCAGAGGCTTCAGAGGGCTGCTATCCATTCTTTAAATGACAACATCCAGGCATTGACAAATGCTCAACAGCAGATTGCTGATGTTTTGGACAGGCGATTGGGTGACATGGTTGGAATCCTTGAACATGGCATGGCAATCCGTGAGCATGAGCTATCTGTGCTGGAACATCGGGTAGGAGTGAGGCATAGGCCATGTGGACGTAGGCCAGCTACACTACCTGGTGCAGGTCTACGTGAACGAGCTACCTCACATGCCCGCTCCCATAGTGCTGGTAGCAGCAGCAGTGCAGCTGGTGCTGCACTGTCCACACCAGGACACAGCAGGCTATGTGGTCATGGCCCTGGACATTCCCAGCGGGGACACGGTTCCAGTGGACATGTGTCATCAGACAGTAGCCAATCTGTACCTCTGCCTGGTAGTGCCCATGCAACCCCTGGCAGGCACAGGTCACGTGGCCGTGGCTGGACACAGTGAGCTGTACATCCTGGTCTGTACAATCTGGAGCTGTCAATAATACCCCTGTGTAGGCAGAACACATGGCAGAACTTTGTGCACACATACACGCACACTCCAGAAACATCTGTAGGGCACCACAACACCCACATGCATAACAACCACACATGTCCAATTAGATCACTGGCCCTAGTCCACACACATGATGTCATCCACTGGTGCAGCCTAGGCCCCTGGCAAACGTTATCACCCTGTGCATATGACGGTGCCTGTGCCGCATCCCTGTCATCCACACCATCGGTGGAGAGACATGCTCATATGGTCTGATGCACAGGGTGAACAGAATAGTGAGATAAGTGTATATTACAATTGTTGTGTACTGTTGACACACAGCAGACATACCATGTAGTACAGGTTTAGAATGCATTGTTTTATGTTCACAGTATGTGTCTTGGTAACAACAGTAACAGCAAGTTGGTAATGATGGCCTGCTTCCCTCCTTAAGGTCTAATTGCATGTGCCATTACGTAACAGTGTTTGCATTTAGAATGCATTGTTTTATGTTCACAGTATGTGTCTTGGTAACAACTGTAACAGAATGTTGATAATGATGCCCTGCTTCCCTCCTTAAGGTCTAATTGCATGTGCCATTAAGTACCAGTGTTTGCAGTTTCCCATGTGTAAATGTGGAGTACTCACAGGCATGTATGGCAATACCAGCATGCTATATGTAGCCTCAACCTCACTGTTAGAAAGGCTAAATATTCCACAGATGTCTACACATCTACTGATCCAGGAGTATGTGAGCTGTGTACTAGGCTACAGTGGCTAGAGACGTGACATCCATACCAGGTCACATCACAGGTACAGTTACATGGTGCGGGGGGTTTACACAGCAGTCTAGCTGATGTCAAGGGTAGAGGCCAGTTGATAGCATGAGGCCTCACTGTGTAGCAGTAATACACTTTCACATTACAGGATAAGATCACACACAGACATACACAGACACACACAGTAACACACCCACACTCACAGGGTCAATGACACTATAACACACACTTGATAGTGCGTTCTGTAACTGCGTAATGCTGTAGTGTGATAAGGTAGTTAAGTCTATGTTCAAATCCCAGTCCTGCCAAGTGTGTGTGTGTGTTTCCAGCTGCCTGGGGACAGAGTAATGCTTTTAGACTGCTCACTCTCCATACATTCCCTATCGGCGTCTTTGCCTTTGCTGATGATGTCACCCACCTAGAAGTATGCCTCTGGGAGTGCTGTGCTCCAGTAATCTCAGTAGCACGTTCTGTAACTGCGTAATGCTGTAGTATGATAAAGTAGTTAGGTCTATGTTCTAATCCCAGCCCTGCCAAGTGTGTGTGGTTCCAGCTGCCTGAGGAGTGAGTAATGCTTTTAGACTGCTCAATCTCCATACATTCCCTATAAGCCTCTTTGCCTTTGATGATGATGTCACCTACCTAGATGTATGCCTCTGGGACTGCTGTGATCCAGTAATCTCAGTAGTGCATTCTGTAACTGCATAATGCTGTAGTATAAAAGAGTAGACAGATAGGTATTCGATTCCAAGTCATGACAGGTGTGTGTTTGGCAGACATATCCTATGTGTTGGTATCTGTGAGTTGCTAGCTCTAGGATGTGTTGAGTGTGTTTTGTCGCATTCCTATATAGTGTCCACAAATGTCATAATCGCCCAAGAGACTGGGTTGTCAACACATACACATACATTCACCAATAGGTCTGCTGGGTAAATGTCAGCAGCCCTACTCTTACCCTTACTACAGTATGACCCATGTGACACAATGTAACACACTTGCCTTGATAGTAACACCACTACATAATGCAGGTGGCACATGTGGTTTCCCTTTCATTCTTGTCTAATGCTTTGGTGTCATCTGGTCCACTGTTGTCATATAAATTCAATATCTACATCTGTGTGTGTATATGTATGTATGTATGCATATATATATATATATATATATATATATATATATATATATATATATATATAGATATGTATGTGGACATTAGCACTATTGAATGTCTATGCTGGATGATCTGTACCTGATCACCTCAGATGCATGTATATCTGCGATGGCTTAGTGGTAAAGTACATTGTCTGTGGTGTGCAGGGTCCCGGGTTCTAGTCATGTAGATACAGACTGTTTTATTGTTGGGAAGAACAAGGGACATCAAATACGGTGATAGTAAGGCACCTTTAACCAGTTGTGTGTGGATCTGAGCAACAGTAAGCAGTGGTTATTAATTTGGAGGATCAGTATGGGTCATATAACTATGCATTAGAAGACAATACTATGCAAATGAGGTTGACAATAGTGAATCCCGTTTATCCCCAGGGTGTGATGCAGATCCCAAGAGTGTATGTGTATAGATAGCCGGGTGCAGGACTGGAATATAGGTGAAGGCATGGGAGGGGTTTTAGGCATGCTGTACGTACATTGGAGCCCTGTGCCTCGGGATTGCTCCTGCCTTAGCATGCCTAAGCTAGGTGTAAGTCTATACCTGCCTGATGAAATTGGGAGGGACAACAGCAATAGTGGAGTAGTCAAGGTGAACAAGCTGCACATACAGGTGATAATTAGCACAATCAGCAGATTACATGGCCAGCCCACCCAAGAACACTACGGTAAAGTGACCAAGCACCATACACACAGGTTTCTCCCACACTTTACACCACCGGTGTATACATGCGGGGACATTTCTCGACACAATCCAACCAAATGAGAATGGCTGCAGCAGGCAACATAGACCAATATGTGCAAGAGGCTGAGGGTGGTGAGGATGTGAATGCTGCCGAACAACCCTTAGTGAGGTGACAGAAGACTTTACAGACCCAGGGTAACCTACCAGGGGCTACATGAGCTGGAGATAATGGAGCGCTATGGGGTGGACAGAGACCTCCTACAGCAGCTTGTTGAGCTGTGCCAGCCACACCTGACACATCGAACAGGCCGAGGGAAACCCATCCCAGTGGATACCAAGGTATGTGTTGGCCTAGGTATACTAGCCACAGATGCCTCCCAACGCACAACTGGGGATATCATGGGGATCTCACAGGCATTTGCATCCAGAGTACTGCACCAGTTCACAGATGCCATGTCACCACATGCCATTGAACACGTACATGTCCTCAACACACGTGATTTGTTGACTAGCAATATGCGTCTCTCCCACCAAATGGCAGACTACCCTGGGGTACTGGGTGCTATAGCCTGCACGCGTGTACAAATCAAAGCACCACCCGGTGAGCGGGGTAGGGCCTACATTAACTGCAGGGGCATACCCTCCAACAGCTAGGCTGTATGTGATGGCCAGGGCATTAAACTGAATGTGTGTGCTGTCTGCCCTGGAAGCTATGATGATTCGACTATACGGCATCTGATGCAGCTGTACCACACCTTTGCCAATATGGACATCCCCTACAGTCACATAGTGGGGAATGCTGGGTAACCACTGGAGTCATGGCTGATGACACCCATCAGCAATGCACACACACCTGAACAACTACACCATACTGAGGCACATGCACAGGCAAGACATATAATTGAGTGTGCGTTTGGGATGCTGAGGTCACGGTTCTGGTGTCTGGACACATCCAGTGGAGTCTTGCAGTATTTACCAGCTACATGCACCCAAATTGTTATGGTATGTGCTATGCTACACAATCTGATCCTGCGGGAACAGTTGCAGCAGGAACAGCATAGGGCAGGGCCACACAGCCCCCCACCAATGCTAAGGCCTGTACAGGCACAGTGTGACTTGGAGGAGGAACTACCTGAGCTGGACCCAGTTGGTGAAAGGAGGCATGCACAGTATGACCTGCCCTTGGCAAAGAGGCAACACATGGCATATGCACTGACACAGTAGGTACCCAGGGAATTTCACTCTCTCTGACTCAGACAGTACAAGGGATACCAAACATGACATTACCTGTGCTCAGCCATGTATAGGAAGTGCACTGTGTGCATCCGACATAGGCAGCCCTCCAGCACCATCCTCAGGTCTGGAACACCCCCAAGGTAAGTCAATCAACCTACCAATTGGCAGTTGTATTAGAATGTGTATTTACCTGTAGCTATGGTATGGATGTGAGTATAAATGGGAATTTGGTGGCCGACTGTTAGAGCAGCAGACAGTACACGTCCATAGTGGCACCATGACATCTGTAGCACATACCGGGGTCACAATAGTAGCCAGTAGTACACAGGGTGTCCTAACCCACTGCAGGTTATGGGCTGAACATCATGTCTGTCCATACAGCCCACACAAGTCTTATACAGCTGGACAGGTGTAGACCAATACAGAGAAATGCTATACAATGGCCTCTGGATATGCCCAATGGATGACCCCAACCCCCACAGACACACACACAGACTACAGCAGGCCAGGCAGTTGGATGTAAGATGTGAAGGCTAGGACGTCTGAAACCACTATGCTGGTAATTCAAGCTAGGATCTGATGTACACTGGTATGCCTCCAACCAGCAATTTAGGTAGGTCCACACACTGAAATGGAGTACCTGGCATACCAATACAGTAGTAGCAAATGTGTACAACTGTCAGCTGTGCCCCACTTCCAAGGTACACATGTGAGAGTCATGTGCGCCACCCCCGGTGCTGTGTAGGACTGTGGATGCAGTTGGATGTCCCCCCACGCTGTGCAGAAATCTAGCAACAGTCAATGCCGCATGGCCATTAGCTACACTGCAGATACAGCATGCCACCAGTCAGTGTACAATGCAGGGGTCGGCACCACAGTACTGACTATATAGACATGTGACACATGCGATCCAGTTGACCATACTGGGCATGCTCAAACACATGACAGTATGATGGTAATGTCAGTCAACAACATGTGTAACAGTCATACTGGGCATGCTCACACACTGAAACACAAAACAGCCAGGTCTGCAAACACCAGTGGTCTGGACATATCTGCCAGTACATTGCTATACTGTTGGATAACTGTGCTGTATGGTATGTGTGTGGTACTGTCTATTGTCTGTATATATGCCATGGTGTATTGGTAATTCACATGAGCTGTGTGCACAGGGTGTTGCTACCAACACTTGGAAAGGACGGTTCTTTGTTTTCGGCCAGAACGACACCTTTGGATACGGAGTGGGTAAGGCACATTCCAGCAGGTGGGAGCGGTTGTGCATGGGTTTGCGTGTTGTTAAGCACTGCTGACCTCTGGTTATAGCTCCTTATACTTGTTTAGACTCCACATTTCTTTAACAGTGCAATACTTGCATACTGGTAGACAAGCACGTGTACACCCGCTCGCTCACTCACTTCCATGTGCACCAACATTGGTGCTTCCATTTGTCACTCACGCTGGGTGGGCGTGATCCCTTGTGATGCCTATTACATCAGACTACATGATTACAGTATCAGGTATGGCTAACTATTAGGTGACGGCAGGCGTTCGACTGTACGGACTCGGTGGCCTGTCCAGTGACATAATCATATTATATGCGTCTTCCTCATACAATCTGCTCCCATCTGGCTGATACATGGGAACCGAGACTCTGCAATGCTGACATGTAAATGTGTTTTGGGAAATGCATCTCTCGGCCGGGTCATGCTACCACATACCTATTGTAGGTTTTTCACCTTTTAGATTGGCCACACTCTAGGCATAACACCTTTCCCACTTTGCATGGGACAGTCCCTCATTAGGCATATGTGTAATGCGACAATACTCTAGCCATAGCTAATGTCCCAATTAGAGGACAATATTATATTCTACGTGTCTGTAATAGATGCATGTAATGGTTATTGTATAAATGACATGTCAATATGTTATGTGAAGTAGCATAAGCAACTTGACGGCTGCTAGACTAAGCTTTGATTTGTGCGACTATGTATATGTCTGTACTATGCATGGCTGTAGGTATGTTCTGACCTGGTACATCTGACATTTCTACAGAGCAGGTCCCACTTTGGCCATTTGGAAAGGTGGCAGCCCTATAGGACCTATATGTAGAGCTGTCACATTTGGCAAGGCAACACATACCCACAGCCGATAGTAAACTGACTACTTCACCGGTTTGCAGGTAATTCTTGTAGCATTATAGTTGCTAACACTGTTTCCTATAACATGTACCTGTTTCAGATACAACAAAATCATTTTATGACACCACTACACACAATATATGAACTCTTTTCCCGAAATCACAGGCCATGTGCAGTAACATTCATTTTGCAGAACACAACTGGCCAGAGCGGAGTGTATCTCACAAAGGAGAACAGGTGGTAATCCAAAATTATTATGCTATCATCTACCTTATGTGGTCAGCAGAATGTGCGCTTTCCATCACTAGCAGACCTCACATGCAAATGGGGGAGAATGAACACTGTATCAGGGACACTGCATAACACCCTGAGAGACACATTTAGATGATTGGTTCTATTAACCTGACACATTGACAGTCACAGGGCATATGTATTCATTCCCATTTGTCGAGGTACATGCTGTTTATGACTCACACATGTTGTCATTAGTCATTACGTGTATTACGCCACCTGTCCACCTGATATCACTAGTTCTGGAAGTGTTTAGTTAGGACTGTGTTACATTCCGATTCGTAATCATAGATGTCCATGATAATCGGGCACAAGGCACTGATATAGTCCCTATGTGTTCCCCCAATGGTTTACGGACTATCCAGTAGATGTGCTCTTCAGGTTTGGGAGGTATAGGTGTCTGCTATGCCCACGTAGGAATATTAATTACTTCCATGGGGCGGGCCTAATACATCTCTGCCAACCAACACCTGCACACTTAGGCCCATTATTGCATACCCATGATTCCCCTACGTGACACCCCTCTACAGCACTCATGACTCACACTTACTGTGAGTGCAGCTGAAGTATGAAAACACCCCTACACACTGCCCGCTCTCCCCGTCTCAGGACACATGTCATACGTTTTGTCAACCCATGTGTTATTACACTTGCACAACCTACTGTTCCATGTACAGCTACATCCTGCTCACGTCAGTTACTACAGGTTCACCTGTATAACGAATTTTTGGTGTCCCGCATGGGACCCCGTTATCCATGTTTAAAGTGTAGACCTTACAGATCTCTCTCCCACTGGTACGTTCCTATGGTGGTTTTGGAAGCAGCGGTGTATTTACCTTTATTGCGTATCTGTATGTCTGCTCAGCCTAGCTGGGCAGTGTGGGAGGTAAACGTTTGTTTATTGGACCTCCCAGTAACATCCCGGTCTGAATCTAGTTATGTACATGTGTATATCTACAGTAATATATATATATATATATATATATATATATATATATATATATATATATATATATATATATATAATATTATATTTAGATTTCTGTGTGTGTGTGTGTGTGTGTATATATATATATATATGTATATATATATATATATATATATATATATATATATATATATATATATATGTATGTATATATATATATATGTTGTCAGTCATTATGTGTATTCTGCCATCTGTTGACCTAATATCACTAGTTCTGGAAGGGTTTAGTTAGGACTGTTATATTCTGATTCGTAATCACGGACGTCCATGATAATTGGGTACAGGGCACTGATAAAGTCCCTATGTGTTCCCCAAATGGCTTATGGACTATCCAGTAGATATGCTCTTCACGTTTAGGAACTATGAGCATCAACAGTGCCCACATAGGAATATTAATTACTTCCACTGGGCGGGCCTACTACATCTCTGCCAACCAACACCTGCACACTTATGCCCATTATTGCATACACATGATTCACCTATCTGACACCCCTCTACAGCACTCATGACAAATACTTACTGTGAGCGCAGCTGGGGTATGAACAAACCCCTACACACTGCCCACTCTCCCTGTCTTGAGACACATGTCATATGTTTTGTCAACCCATGTGTTATTACACTTGTACAACCTACTGTTCCGTGTACAACTACATCCTGCTCGCATCGATAACCACAGGTTCACATGTAAAGTGAATTTTTGGTGTCCCGCAAGGGACCCCGTTATCAATGTTTAAAGTGTAGACCTTGCAGATCTCTCACACTGGTACTTTCCTGCTGGTGGTTTGGAAAGCAGTGGTGTATTTACCTTTATTGCGGGTCTGTATGTCTGACCGGCCTAGCTGGGTGGTGAGGGAGGTAAATGTTTGTTTATTGGACCTCCCAGTAACATATGCCCGGTCTTAACATATGTTACCCGTAATTGCTGTAAAGTAACTTAGTTATGTACATGTGTATATCTACAGTAACATATACATATATATATATATATATATATATATATATATATATATATATATATATATATATACTATTATATTTATATGTCTGTGTGTTTGTGTGTGTATATATATATATATAGCTATATCTATCTATATATATATATATATATATATATATATATATATATATATATATATATATATACATATATATATGGGTTCACTTCAGTTCACTGAACTTTCAATTCACTGACTTTCATTTCACTGACACCATTTCACTGAAATTCATTTCACTGAAACTTCATTTCACTGAAAGTTCATTTCACTGACAACTATTATTAGCAATAAAATGGAATATTCCCCCTTCCCCACTGTAGTGCGACCCTGGAGTTAGAATATATAGTTGGGGGGTGTGGGGGGCAGATATTCTTACGTTTTGATATAATATTGCTTAGTAAAGAAAGTAAGTGGCTGCTTCACCCCCCCAACTATATATTCTAACTCCAGGGTCGCACTACAGTTGGGAAGGGGGCATATTCCATTTACTTTGCAATAATACTTGTCAGTGAAATGAACTTTCAGTGAAATGAAGTTTCAGTGAAATGAATTTCAGTGAAATGGTGTCAGTGAAATGAAAGTCAGTGAATTGAAAGTTCAGTGAACTGAAGTGAACCCATATATATATATATATATATATATATATATATATTTATATATGTGTGTGTATATATATGTTGTCAGTCATTACGTGTATTCCGCCATCTGTTGACCTAATATCACTAGTTCTGGAAGGGTTTAGTTAGGACTGTGTTAGATTCTGATTCGTAATCACGGACGTCCATGATAATTGGGTACAAGGCACTGATATAGTCCCTATGTGTTCCCCAAATGGCTTACGGACTATCCAATAGATATGCTCTTCAGGTTTGGGAGCTATGAGCGTCAGCAGTGCCCACATGGGAATATTAATTACTTCCACTGGGCGTGCCTACTACATCTCTGCCAACCAACACCTGTGCACTTAGGCCCATTATTGCATACCCATGATTCACCTATCTGACACTCCTCTACAGCACTCATGACAAATACTTACTGTGAGCACAGCTGGGGTATGAACACACCCTTACACACTGCCCACTCTCCCCGTCTCAGGACACGTTGTAAGTTTTGTCAACCCATGTGTTATTACACTTGCACAACCTACTCTTCCATGTACAGCTACAACCTGCTCGCATCAATCACTACTGGTTTACACATATGGTGAATTCTGGTGTCCCGCAAGGGACCCCGTTATACATGTTTAAGGTGTGGACCTTGCAGATCTCTCCCACTGGTACATTCCTACCGGTGGTTTGGGAAGCAGCAGTGTATTTACCTTTATTGCGTGTCTGTATGTCTGCCCAGCCTAGCTGGGCGGTGTGGGAGGTAAATGTTTGTTTATTGGACCTCCCAGTAGCATCTAAATATCACTAGTTCTGGCAGGGCTTAGTTAGGACTGTGTTAGATTCTGATTCATAATCATGGATGTCCATGATCATTGAATACAGGGCACTGATATAGTCCCTATGTGTTCCCCAAATGGCTTACGGACTATCTAGTAGATATGCTCTTCAGGTTTGGGACTTATGAGCATCAGCAATGCCCACATAGGAATATTAATTACTTCCACTGGGCGTGCCTACTACATCTCTGCCAACCAACACCTGCACACTTAGGCCCATTATTGCATACCCATGATTCACCTACCTGACACCCCTTTACAGCACTCATGACAAATACCTACTGTGAGCACAGCTGGGGTATGAACACACCCCTACACACTGCCCACTCTCCCCATCTCGGGACACATGTCATAAGTTTTGTCAACCCATGTGTTATTACACTTGCACAACCTACTGTTCCGTGTACAGCTACATCCTGCTCACATCAATCACTACAGGTTGCCTGTATAGTGAATTTTTGGTGTCCCGCAAGGGACCCCATTATCCATGTTTAAAGTGTAGACCTTGCAGATCTCTTCCACTGGTACTTTCCTGCTGGTGGTTTGGAAAGCAGCGGTGTATTTACCTTTATTGTGTGTCTGTATGTCTGACCGGCCTAGCTTGGCAGTGTGGGAGGTAAATGTTTGTTTATTGGACCTCCCAGTAACATATGCCTCGTCTGAACATATGTTACCCGTAATTGCTGTACAGTAAACTAGTTATGTACATGTGTATATCTACAATGACATATATATATTTTTGTGTATGTATATGTGTATATATCAATAAATGTTGTATGTGTATATATATATATATATATATATATATATATATATATATATATATATATATATATATATTTGTATATGTGTGTGTGTGTGTGTGTGTGTGTGTGTGTGTGTGTGTGTGTGTGTGTGTGTGTGTGTGTGTGTGTGTGTATGTATGTATGTATATATATATATATATATATATATATATATATATATATATATATATATATATATATATCTGTTGACCAATACATTTCCCGGACAAACATACTTACACATGCATATTGGGTTTTATCTCTGCTTCAACAGCATACTATTGCCTTAGTCATTATGACACCGACACTTCACTCCAGTTAACTTGTAATCGGTATATAGCACATTATACAGCGGACAGATGTTGCACTTTGTTCATGTATGGAGTACCGCTGATAAGTGTGATGTGATACAGTGTCATTTGACCTACTCCTCATCTGCACAGCCTAGTATTCCTGCTGCTGTATTTGTTTCTGTGCACATTCATATTATTTATGTCAATAAATGGAGTGCATGTGTTACAGAGAATGTACGTCAACCTACTGATGTCTGCATGTTGTTGTGTCTTTCGGCTTTTCCCGGTTAGCAGTCGCCACAGCGGAACTCCAGTCCGCTAATGATTGGCTGATAGACTTTTACGTGCCTAGTTGCCAGTCCTGATGCACAACCTTCAACAACGGTACGCCCATTCATGCATGTCTCCACGCAGAAGACGCTCTAGCTGAGAATCGCACCTACGTACTAGCTGACCTACACGAGCCACTCCGTTGGAACTGTCACAACCAACCCTGGCACTCCTGTTTCCATAATCACATAGCCATAGTTTCTCCAACCCACCCATGTTGAGTTTCCACGCGTAACAGCCATTATCCACTTGATATCGCAGCCATGACACACCTTTACACATTACCCTCTCCAGAGCGTTAGGGGCCCTACACACATTTTGTACTGCCTCGTGTATTATTTGCACATATGTGCCTTTCCTGGTGTTATGGATTACGAACATTTGCGGGTTACAAGTGTAGGTGGTCACAACATGAACTACATTCCATCTGTGTGTAATGTTGATGTAGCAGTTCAACGATATTATGGCCACTGGTATAACCCTGCCTCTGGTGTGAATAGCGGTGCTCTACTTACGCTTGTGCAGCTTTATCTGACATACCCTGCAAGAACTATATAATACCTTAGTTGCTCTAGATTCCCTTCATAACCCTCGTGTATGCTTTCTTCTTTTGGCGTTCATTCTGTATATATATATATATATATATATATATATATATATATATATATATATATATATTTTTTTTTTTTTTTTTTTCATGTATTTCTTTATTTTATGTCTGTGGTTATGTATCTATACACACATCTATATATCTATATATACATATATAAGTTGCATCTGTACAAACAACATACATTTGCTATGCTGGGAGCTGCTTACACACTATAGACTGGCATTCTGTATATTCTTGTGAGTTACATATGTTTACTGCTTTTTTTTTGTTTTGTGCGCCCTATTCATTATGACAGTTCCACTTTGATGGAATGATGGAATCCGTATTAACGGTCCCATGCATAACACATACTTTGTTTAATGTTGTTAAATTGTTGAGGCATTCATTACACAAACATTAAATTTTATGCTATATAGTCATTTTAGACGGGGGAATGCACGGTTTAATGGATGCTCGTTAACCAACCACTACATGTTCTTTATATGTATACCCATGGTTCATAGCTACCTTAACACACACCTCACCGCTTCACTTACACAGTAGGTATCCATTCTCCTGCTGGGAAAACTGCAGTACTACACATGCAACATTCCCTGTTCCCTACTGCTCTGGACCCATGCTGCATGTTTACTCACTCCAAGGATATTCAGAACTCCAAAGCTTATAGTCCTGGCACATACGTGTGTTTGATTGTCAGGGTGTTCATGTGGTGATCTGGGTTTAGGCTTGTCCGACTGGTGACCGGAACTTCCCTGACCCTGTTCAAATGTCAGACTTAGCAGATGGACAGAGTTGGTCCCGATTTTAACATTCTACTTGTGTTTACAAATGCAGGGGTTTGGGCACCTCTGACCAGATTATTATGTTGGCACTACATAATATAGGGTGGGGGTGGTTCCACTACATAATACAGGCTGGGGTGTGTTCGAACTGGTATTTCCATTCACATTTGACTATTTCATTCATATATACAATGAATATTATTCTGGACATCACTTATGACTTCACTACAGGTTTGCAATAGTACTGTCTAGAAATGTGACAGCTGGTTCATGTACATATGTGTATGGACCTCTGTAATAGTGGCAGGGACAAGGCAATGACAAATCAGAGACAATCACGGACATTTCTACAATATTAGTACTATTAACCTGAAAGTGTTGACAGATTCAGAGCCATATGTATTATACTTTTTTTCTGCAGTTAAAAGCGTCTATTACTCTTAATTATTGTCATTGGTCATTCAAGTGTCATTCAAAACCTTTCCTCCAAAGGTCACTGGTTTTGTGGGTGATTAAGAGGCTGGCCAGTTATTGTGCAAATGCTCTGACCATTGGTAGGGTTGCTACATTTTCATATGTACAGTATGGGATATATTCTGGACACACCAGATTGTTTAGGCCAACACATACCCACGGTCAGTACAGGGTTTAGAACATTCATTATTTTCCTAGATGAGAGCCTATTTCTGTAGCACTTTAGTTGCTTATTCTGTTTCTTGTATGATTTACATATTTTACATCCAGAAATAACTGTTTTACGCAACTGTTACATGACATATGGTACATAGTTATTTCCTACAATCACAGGACATTTGCCATTATATCATTCTTGGTCAGGACACACCTACCCAAACAGTGATTGTCCCTCACAAAGTGGGTCAGGAGGTACCCTGCTAACATCAGTGCCTTAATCACCCTATTCCCAAGTGGCACTATGTGACTGTGTACAATATATTCTCTCGATAATTCATGTGGGGAGACGTGCATCACGGGCAGGTGTTTGATCCTGGGTAGTAGGTTCTGCATGACCATCTAGAGGCTGAACAGTCTCATAAACCACTACTGCACATACAACTTGTGTCCAGATGTCTACAGGACTGGACATCATGTCGTGATACCAAGTCTGATGTTTACACAGGATACTTATCCCATGAGGGATATCCAAAAATTGAACAAGCCAATAACCGTCCATTCTTTTGGATTTAC
Organism: Protopterus annectens; assembly: GCF_019279795.1. Lineage (NCBI taxonomy): Eukaryota > Metazoa > Chordata > Ceratodontiformes > Protopteridae > Protopterus > Protopterus annectens. The sequence goes on from NC_056744.1 coordinate 1,561,535,913, forward strand.
GAAAATGTGTTAGGGTTTTACATGCAAGGGATACATAGTTTGCAATCCTGACACTGCCTAGGGTGACACTGCCTACTACATATGAGTAGTGGTCAGTATGTGTAGATATGGCTGCGCCAAGCTAGTAGGCCGAGTATGGCTGGATTTGGTGGACATTCAAGAATGGGGGCAGGTTGTGTGCTGTAGAGGGGATGATGGGTATTCAATTATGCATCCAGGTGTGTTGCATTTGGATGGCCCAGTTCCATCCAGACCATTCTGTGGGTATGTGCCAGTGACATTTCTGTACATGTGTATCGCACATTTTAATAGTCACATGTTTGTGTGATTGTGTTCTACAGTATGGCCTGTCAGGTTGTATTGCGGATGTGTATGCTTGTTCTTTGTATTTCTTTCTGATTCACCCGCTGCTCCCTCATACACCTCCAGTTCACCTATTGTGCATCCAACACAGTCTCGCCTTTGTGGATTATAACATTACCCATCCCCCCCACACACATATTCCAGACACTCCATCCATCCCTTCTTTGGTTGATGGCCCATGGCACAGTCAAGGGAACACATTTGCATACACTACATATGTCAGGTACCTGTATGGCTGTGAGGACTACCCTGGCATTTTTCACCTTCCACATGCTGTACATCACACACATAGATACATGCAAGTACTTATCTTTCATGACATGGTAGGTACACCCGGGTAATACCTGTTCAACTTTTACACATCCTGACAAAAACGACTTGGACCGCATATGGGTGGATTTTTGGCCGAACGCTCTGACCATTGGTAGGGTTGCCACCTTTTCATATTGCCAGCATGGGATATATTCCGGACACAAATCAGATTCTACAGGACAACACATACCCATGGTCAGTACTACGGATAATACTTTTGTTTTATGCCTACATGTTAGCTTATTGTTGTAGCAGTTTATATGCTCCGTCTGTTTCGTATACTTGCTTATTCTGTTTCTTGTAATGTGGTATGTTACATACGGAAATAACTATTGTATGTCACTATTACATGCGATGTGGGACATAATTATGTCATACGGTTGCAGGATATTTTACACTTAGAATGGTTTTGGTATGGACACAACTGCCCAGCTGTGTACTATCCCTCACAATGTGGGACAGGTGGTAACCCTGACCATTGGGCTAAGACGTAGCTATTGGTGGTGCGCTAACATGATGCGTTTCACCTCCACTTGGTGTAACTATCTACACTGCATTAGAATACGGGCACATGATTTTAAATGTCATTTGTTCGAGGGATGGAGACTCGATATTCGCTAACGTGCATTTGTGTTTGCTTCTTAATTTTGTGTTCACAAGAACTGTCTTGCATGCTTTGCATATGTTTCAGTATCCACGGACACTTACAGGTGTGATTACTATTGCAGGCAGACTATAATAGTCAGCATTTTAGGCTGCACGTCAACAGCTGACATTTCCACACCTCTGTGCGGCACTTCGACACGCCCCATGCACTCGAGCTTGTTTCCTATGCACGTGGCTGTGGTGGCAGCGCGCCTTCATTAATATGCATATGGTGCTACTGCGTCATCTACATGCCGCATGGTTGGCGCAAGCCTAATGCCGGCCTTGCGGCGAGCTTCATGAATCCCGGGGTATGTGTTTACTCAGGCTGACAAGAGAGGCATCTGTGTTATTATGGCCAGACATGATTATATCAAAATAGTAAGGGATTTATTACTAGATGGTAGTACTTATTAAAAATTATGTAGTAATCCTTTGGTGGAGTATAATTTTGCTTTGCTTGAATTGTTAGACCATGGGGAATATTTAGGTTTTCTTTCTTCCTCTGACATCAGGAAGTTGCATATAAAACACTCCATGGATGCTAAGTTTTTTGCCATACCTAAGGTTCATAAAAATTTGGAGAATCCCCTGGGGAGGCCAGTCATGTCATGAATTGGGGCTTATTTGCAAAATGTAGGTATTTTTTGGACACCCATTTGAAGACATACTTGTATAGGTTTCCTTCACATATTAAAGAATACAAAGGAATTTTCAGACCTGGTTGAGGGAATGAATTGGCAGAGCAACGTTTTATTGGGCCTGTGTGGATGTTAGTGCATTATATACAAGTATCAATATTAAATGGGGTTTGCAAGCAGTAGAAAAAATATTGGCGAAGGTCCTCGCACATCCTTTTTGATCCAGCTACTTGAGTTTTCCCTTACGCATAATTATTTTGTGTTTGTGAAGGATATTTATTTGCAGAAGGAGGGTACTGTAATGGAGGCTTCATATGCCCCTTCATATGCCATTATTGTATGGCTTATTTTGAAAATTTGTTTATTTATAACAACAGATTCTATTCTCAACACGTTCTCACCTATGAGCGTTACATAGATGACTTAATTTTTATATGTAAGGGTGATATGGAAGAGTTTGATGGGTTTATGGAAGAAATAGACAATAATGTATGTGGCTTGAAATTTACTTATAGAACACATAGGGAAGTGATGCAGTTCCTTGACACTGAATTTCTTGTTGGAAGAAATAATCAGGTACATTTTAGGCCATTTTCTAAAAAAAAAAACAGCTGTAAATAACTTTCTTTGTGCTAGTAGTATGCATCCCCCACATCTCTTAAGCTTGTTGCCTTATGGAAAGTTTAAACATATTTTTAAGAATGCATCTGATAAGTTGCAGTTAAATACTGAGTTTAATAAGGTTAGGAATATGTTATTAAGCATAGATTATTCTATGGATGTTTTAAAAACAGCTGAGATGAAAGTAAGGGGAAGTGAGACAGCTGGAAATGTGTATGAATTGGTTAGGGGCCACATTGAGGAAGTGTGGGAATAAAGGGGAATAGAAACAGATAGTGAAGAAAAAATATTTTTTGTTAGCAGATTTTCCACTTTTCGAACACATTGAGAAAATTGGTCAGCAGTCTCTGGTCTATCATTAGTCAGGATGAAATGTTGGTTAAAAGTTTTCCTAAAAGGATTATTTTTTTATATGAAAGATTTTTGAATCTGAAGGAAATTTTAAATTTGAGAAAATTTCAGGTGGCTGGAACCCATTTGGGATCCTTCCTCTGTGGGAGATGTAAGGTATGTGTTAGAATAAAAAATCTTAGTGGTAGTAGGATTAATGGTAGGAAGACTTACATTTCTCTGAATGTGTGCAGAGCTGATAAAGCAGAGTTTGTTTCCTGGCTGTGCTGGATTCTATAACCATCTGATATATATATATTAAAAAATATATATATATATATATATATATATATATATATATATATATATATATATATATATATATATATATATATACACACACACCAGACATGTCACACACAGTAGACAACACACCAGTGTCTCACAAACACAGCCCATAAGGCAAAACAATAAACCATCACAGCCCACAAGACATAACAATAAACAAAACATACTAGTCATTGGTGACTCAGTTGTGAGACACACTGATGTCCTCCTCACCAGGCTCAACAAGGAGAAGGTCATGTTCAGCTGTCTGTCTGGTACCAGAATCTGCCACATCATGCACGCAATTAAGTCTCTCCACAACAAGTACAAGTACAACTCTGTCATTGTCCATGTTGGTGTGAATGACTTGAGACGTACCTCCATGGACTATATGAAGTGAGACATGATTGAGCTCTCATAGTATGTGTCCCAGTCAGGTATGACCCTAGCCCTAGGCAGTATCCTACCTTCACCAAGAATGATACCACAATAACAACAAAAACTAATTAACTCAACAATTAGCTTAGTTTCTGGTGTCATTCTATGGGGATCCAGTATCTGTCTGCCTGGGATGACATGGTTGACAGGCCTCGATGCTTTGCCTGAGATGGCCTCCACCTCTCACCACTGGGTTTCCTGGATCCTGGCCAAGGCTCTCACCTCCCCCATAGAATGACATTTTTAGGCAATGTCCCAAAGACAAATCTTCCAACATAAAAGTTCTAACATAAAAGATCTGTTAAAAAGCAAATTTAAGGACATGCTGCTTAACGCTAGGAGCCTTAACCTGAAAATGCACTCACTGGAGGCTCTCCTTGCATGGAAGATGCCGATGTCTGTGCAGTCACAGAAACTTGGTTCAGGGCTGCGGAGAGCACCCCTGCTTTACCAGGCTATACCTCATTCCACACATTCCAACCCCAAAATGAGATTAGGAAAACTAAGGGTGGTGGAGTCTCAATCTTCATTAAGGATAGGCATGCCTCAAGACTGGTTTGCCAGCATGACACACTGGAACTACTCCAGGTGCAACTGACAGTGGGCAAGACACCCATCCAAGTAATAGCCAGCTCTAGACCCCCCTCCATGACTCAGGACACCTAGTCATCTTACCAGGATCTACTTAACTCCTTTAAGGTACATCCTAACACCCTGATCCTTCAACTACCCCACCAGAGACTGGGTGAACTATTTGTGCACTAATGCACTCACTCAATGATTCCTTAACTTCATCAGTTCTAATACACTAGACCAGCTCGTCTCATCCCCCACAAGGGGAGATAACATTCTGGACTTGATTCTCACCAACATGGGTGACCACTGCACCACTCCCATAGTATGTTCTTCCCTGGTGAGATCAGATCATTGGACTGTCTTATTCAAAGTTTCTATCTCACCCAACCCCCCCAACAGGAATCAAGCTAAAAAACTTCTCAAAAGTTGACTACAACCTCCTAAGGGAGGGTATCTGTAGCTTCATTCTACCGCCTCCCTCACAGGATGCCGACAACTATGCTGAACAGTATGTCAATGCAGTATACAAGCACCTGCACAACTGTATATTTGTTAAATTTGAATCTAAGGTGTTATTTAAATAATGTTTTGTATATTTTATTTGTATTTGAGTGGAAGGGTAGTGTGTTAATTGGGGTGTGTGATGTGAAACACTGAAGTTTGAAGTATTGTAATTTAATCACTTTATTCTGAACACTTTAATAAGACGGTTATAATGTCTTAATTTGTTTATGTATAAAAAGACTGCTCAGATGGTGTTGATTTATTCCTCTGAAGGCAATGGCTGAGGTACCAGAAGCACCAGTAAACAGCTTAATTTGCAGTCTATATTGCTTTGGCTCTGTCTTGTTTTTTTATTTTCCTTATAGTGAGTGTTTTGTTTACAACAGGTATGCTAACAGCTTTTTTAATTCTTAATATTAAAGTTGTGCTGTCGTGTAGCCATTCTACCAGGGACATGTGGAAACTAACCGTTAACTCCGCATTCCATGGCAAATGTTTACATAAGTGAATAAACACATTACCTGATCATCAGGGCTTCATATTCAAACCAGGACATGCAGAGATTCTATAATTAAAAAAATGAGAAAAACCTTGAACAGATTTTTATATATTCAGATATATATTCAGATATTTAATTTGTTTATTAATGTATTTTCATTTATATTCATACAGGGCAGCATGCTTGTTTATATTCACTTATTTGTTAAGACTTATATTTTTAACCTGTGAAGGTATTCTGCATGCTTAATTTAATTCATTAAACCATGACAGTGAAAACAAATAGATCAAATCTGCAAATAGCTAAGGATAAAAAGAAAGACAGCCAGGACTAAGTGTAAGAAGCCTAGAGGCATGAACAAGATATTGTACCTGGCAGAAATGTCCTTTTGGATCATCCTTTAAAACTGTATTTAAAATCTTCCTTTAAAATACAATGCTGCTTATAGTACAATCAATTTTCTGTTCTGCTGGTTGTTCCTGGTATTCCCTTTCCATCTGCTGTAGTTGTAATGTACTGGCTCCTTGTTCTTCAATCTCTCCGATTTTTGGAGGGGAGAGAATTCTAAAGGGTCATATGGATCATCTAGGGGTCTCATCCTATCACAACCTCCTTCCTGAACTTGTTCTTCACAATTATTGTAATCCTTCCCTTCTCTTTCATCTTCCCCATTTGTATTCTGGTACATCTTGGGTCTGGGATAACAAGTTTGCACTCTATATTCTTTTAACTCTCTATCTATTTTTCTCATCTTTTTATTAAATACATTTTTACACTTTCCTTCAACCCTTTCCAAAATATCATAGTATTTAATTTTTTCATTTTCTACCATAAACATCAAATCTTTAAGAATTTTTTGATTAATTAGTTTCAAGTCACTATACATAGTATCCATCTCTCTCTTGTTCTGCCTAATGATAGCTTTTACTATGTCAGTCCTAGAGCTATCAATATTTGAATTAATTCTTTATGAAAATCTGACCCTTCACAAACTTTATTCGGGTATTTACAAACCCTTAAACCCCTTTGCACAATGTTAAGTTTGGCACATTCTCTGAGATATGCATTCTCTAAATCTTAACATTTTATACCTGTGTAAAAATAAATCAAATTTAGCCAAGCTATTGGCATAAGCATCATTTTCCCAACAATTTTGCAGTGTATAATTAAATGAATATTTTTCAGTAATAACAGAATTAAAATTAACGTTTGTCTCCTGTGAAGCAAAATTAGTACAGGTATATTACGTGATCGAACATTTAGTTAATCAAATAACTAAAGTTCGATCACGAAATGTCTAAGTCCCAAAACCGTGAATGGCAGTTTCCACAGAGGAAACAATGCCATTGTCTCAACTAAAAAAAAAAAAAAAAAACATTAAACACAAACCAATTGAGGGGGCTTCACCCCCCCACCCCCCATAACTAAATATACCAACTCCAAGATCGCTCCACATTGTAAAAAGGGCAATATCTGTGTAATGGCCAAATGAGTTGTTTCCCTGTGTGGAAACTGTTGTTTGCGGTTTTGGGTCTTCGACATTTAGTGATCGAGCTTTAGGTATTCGACTACCTAAAGCTTTGTTCGTGTAATATACACCATTAGTACAGTCCCCTTGTCCATTATTTGCATTGGAACACATTGGATTAGTGTCTTGATTGCTGTCATTCCTCTTGCCCAAATTATCCATTAATATATTTGGAAAACATTCATAGCTGGCTCCATTTGAATTGTTTCACCATCCCATGGTTGAATCCTTTTCTCTGCTGGTGTTAGCCACATCATGGACTCCACTACATCTGTTGGCGTACATTTCCTGATGCATGGCATCAGCGAATTCAACTCCCTTGAACATAATCAGCATTTTAAATAAATATACTCTCATATGTTTAAATTAAGTAGCATTTGGGATCAGCCATTATCAGCAATAAAACTCAGCCTTACAGAACAAAACTTAGTAATCACTGTTTCATCCATTATTAGAGGAGGGGAATTTCATCTTTTCTCATACCTATTGTTTGTTTGTCTTTGTCACAGAAAAGTTATGTGATTTCTTAATTTAACTCAGGATTTGTGTGATCAGTCTGTAACATATAGCTTGAGTGAAGAAACTAGGACTAGACTAATTCACTTGAGCAAGGACTTGCCTTGACTTTCCTTACTATAATGCTATACTTTGTTTGAATTACTTGAATGTGTAAATAGTTACATTTATATCAAATTTATGATACAAGTCATAAAAATGTATATTTTGTGTGGAGAGGAGGATGAAAATTGTAAGAAATAGTAGAAAAAATGAGAGTGCAATTTTCCAATGGCCCTATTTGCACCTTCTTCCATGGTCTGTACAAACTGCTAATTCAAAGTGTCCTACACTGCACCATTAATTACAATTTATTTATTGAAAACATTCTCGCAACCCCTGTGAAGGGGATATGTATACTGTTGCAACTTCTGTTTTAGTAACATTAATTTTGTAAGTGGAGAACTTACCATAAACTTTAATACAGTAAATAAACTAGTTCATGTCCCCATAAAACGTCAATTAACTTCCTTACCTGGCATCTTCAAACTCTGAATAATAAGAGTATTAAAGCCTCAGCTAAGGGTGCTGCGTAAAGTGGAAATTGTTTCCAGAATTTTTAAGTTACTATTTTTTTTCACTTTGAATTTGATTAGAACATGAGAATACTATTTAAAAATCAGTTGTAAAAGAAATTCAGGCATATTACATATGTGACAATTCCTCTAATGGGATTGCAACCTCATCATAGAACAGGGGTTTGTATGTCCATGTCATCCTTAGAGCTATGTTGTCTAGAGCATTCTGGTAGGGTCACCCTTGGCAAACGAGTCTGACAGGAGAGGAGCCACACAGACAGCAACCCAAATGGTCCCTCATAAATCTCACCCAGAACAAGGATAAGGCCAGTCTGTTTAGAGCTAAGCCTGAGGTTGTAGTAACTTGTGAATGTGTGGTACCCTTAGACCAATTGGACGAAAAAAACCTTGGTAGAGTCATGTGAGCTCACAATCCCACAGAGTGACAGGTGACAGTCTGCTGCAAGACTAGTGAAGTGGTATGCATGATTGGGAGAGATTAAGATGGCTTATATTCTGACAATGAAAACTGGCTTGTGATGACTCACCACTGCCAACCAGTAATCAAGGAGCCTCAATCCTCACCACTGTCAACAGTGGGGGACATTTACTGAGAGGATGACAGGTACACACACAGTATTTCCAGATGCAGCTCTCTGCATCAAGTGCAATTTCCTTTATGAGCACACAGAGATGACAGTCAGTCTGTGGCTGGTTTCTCCCTCTTTCTCCAGATCCCCAGTCGGACTCCCCACTGGCACAACTATAGAGTTGAGATCTCAGCTGAGTGACCAAGCCAAGACTTCTAGCACCCTCTCTGTCCAACCAGTGCTTTGTCTCCCTACCCAAATAGCTGACACACACACTCTTTGAGGTTTGATTTACACACACACACACACACACACACACACACACACACACACACACACACACACACACACACACACACACACACACACATACACACACACATCTGGGAAAGGCTGGCACATGTTTACTAGCTATGCCCCTTCTGCCCAGATTATAAGGTAGTTTCCACTGCCACCAGTCACTCATTGACAGCTACTTTAGAGTCCTTAACAAAGGGTGTCCAATCTTATTGTGTAATATTAATACTAATACCAATGGTAGTTTGAGTCTGACCAAGAGCAAGGCTGTTAGGAGTGGCAAACACAGTGTCACCAAATAAATATGCAAGTACTCTCAAAACTTAAATATCTCTACACAGATCAGCCACAATGAAAGGTTTAAATATATTTAATAATACTAAATAAATATTCACAGTGACATCAGAGTAAAAAACCACAGGAAATATTTAAAATAACATTGCAGCACAGGCTCACACAAATAAAGAAAAACAAAATCTAAAGTAAACTTTGTTATATTCCTGACAGAACCTAAGAGAATTATACTATTCCCTAGTAACTTGCTTAGCGCAAGGCAGATGTGGTGAATGGTTCTTGTTGTCAGGTCCAAGACAGAATGCAGAATGTCCTGTCTCACTGAGAATTTTCTCAAAATAATATCTAAAATATTACTGCTGGGCTAGCTTGCAGAATTACATCATTTCTGGTCATCTGACTTCTAAGTCCCAGGAAAAAACACTATTGCTGGCAGCTGGCAGCATTTATCATCTACCTGTAAAAATATACAGACAAGGGCTTTTGCTCAAACCTTTGACAGATGCTGGAAGTCATAAAACGATGGCATTTCTTCATGCTTCCAAAGTAGCAATTAGTTCACCCCAGTGACAATACAGAAAGCTCCTTAGTACAGACTTTGTACCTCTAGCGGCACTGAAAACTTGAGAGATAGCCTCTTTATTGCATAGCCTATAAAGTGATTTAATTTCAAATATTTTTCTAAAGTTTGCTAGGCTGAGGTTAATCTTCCCAGTTTCCTCTGTTAACGTATACATTTAAACAGTTACAATAGTGCATGTACATTTCTGTTCTCTTCCAGTAGGGCACACTGTGGATACATTTTAACCACAAGTACTTTACAATATCTTTTTAATACAAACATTTGTAGAGAGCAGTTTGATATATATGACATAAAGTTCCAATACATTTATAACACAAGCATATTGTATAAATTAGTTTGATATTCGCAAATGACATATAATTATTTACAAAATTCCAGATAGCTATACTGGTAGTACATCCTTTCATCACACGGCTTATGGGATATGGAAGCAAATCTGAAACATCAGTGCTGGTTGTGGGTTGAAATTGAAGAAGTCACAGGGAATGACTTTTTGATAGCCTTACAGATGTGCTCATAAACTGACTAGTGACTCATATAGGGGAAGTTGCATATATGTTTTCAGCATTGGTGTAGAAAAGTTAACTTTCTGGAGACGTTTTATGACTTTAGTAAAATGCGAAAGGAACATTTTGAGAAACTACTGAATCTGGTAGACATGCCCTACTCTGGGATTCAGAATCAGAAGAAGACAATGGGACTGGATTTAATTTTGTACATAAGGCCACTGTGGTGAGTAAGCTATTCTTGTGTGATGAGGATGTGGAACTGGATGAGATCTTGTTAGGGATTTTAAAGGTACTTGAAACGTTAGGGTTGTCATGGTTAGCAATCCATTTCAGTGATGAATAGAAATCTGGATTGTACTTCCTGATTAGCAAACTGGAGTAGTGAGTCCTATTTTCAAAAGGAGAACAGGAAATAGTGATCCAGTTGTAGAAGGATCACCATCCTCATCCTCTGAAGGGAAAACAATATTGGTCTGCTGAAAAGAAGACTTCATCCAACAGTCAAACCTTTGATGCAGGAAGAGCAGTGTGTACTCCATCTCAGATGAGGAGCAGTTGTCAACTCTTTGTCCTTGTACAGATATTGGATTGGCAGATAAGTCTAATTACAATCTATGGACTTTGAGCAGGCCCATGACTGTGCACTCTGTCTACTGGGAGGTTTTGTAACAGCACAAGATTCCACAGCTATGGCAGTGTGCCATCCAGTCACTGTGTTTTTAGGAGTGAAGGTTGCTCCTCATTCTTTAAGATTAATATATCCAAGGTGAGTATAGGATTCCTCCAAGGGGTTTCATGTCATACCTTCTGTTCCTGGTTTTCTAAGATCCAGACAATGTCTGGACACTATCAAGTTTGAGTATAATATGTACTACATCCTTGTTGATTGCAGGTAATGTTGTCCTCATGGCTTTAATTTACTGTGATCTCTAGTGTGCACTGGTATAGTTCACTGCTGATTGTAAAGCCAATGTGATGAAAATGAGCACCTCCAATTCAGAAGTCATGATCATCTCCTGGATTAGAATAGGTTACTTGATGAAGAAGGTGGAGAACAGCTGCTTCAGCAAGAACAGTTTAAGTATCTTAGGATTTGAATAGGAGGAGTGGCAACAGAACCACAGGTATTGTACCAGACTGTAGTAGGAAAGCAAAAACTGATTCAAAGGATGAAGCTTCCAATTTAACATACAATCTGTGCCCCCATCTCCACCCAAGGTCATAAGCTCTGGGCAGTGACTCAAAGGATGAGATCATTGATACAAGCAGCAAAACTAAGATTCTTTCTTAGGGTAGTTAGGATCACAAACCATAACAGAGTGTGGAACCTGACTATCAGGAAGATCTTGGACTATAGCCTCTATTCCTCTAGGAAGGGAGAGTTTATTCGTGGTTATCTTGGCATATCATAAGGATGAAAATAAAAATGTATTATAAAACCATGTTGCAAATATAAGATAAAAGTTAAAAGTATGTTTTGACTAAAAATATTCTTTAAAAAATAAGGGAAAGGTAAGAAAATGTTAGCAGAGATGTCACACCTGCTTTTACCCATTTTTTTCATATTATTGTTATGAATAATGTTTTTTTTAACAGTACTCGCATACAACATTGCTGCATCTATTAACTGTGATTGTTTACTATTTCCAGTAGTAATTTTATTAGCACTTGTATTATTTCTTCATCAAAAGAACACAACTGTCCAGTAGAGTTAGCCTCTTAGGGGATCATTCCAGGTACTCTGAACACCATTTTTGTTGCATAAGTGAGCTTGTAATAGAGACTTAATTGGGCTCTTACAGGAGTCCTTTGATGGGGACACTGCAAGATGAGCATCTCTGCCACTAGTTGGTATTCCTTTTTTATCAAAAAACATTTTATTTAATGTTGTAGAAATAACAAATAGCAAGAAAGCACATACATAACAGAAAAATTACCGGAAAGTGAAAGACAAAGCAAAATAAGCTTAAAGTATATTGGTCATTTTTTGAAGCATTTCTGTTTTACTACTAATTTCATTTCCAGTCATTTTCCTCATGTTAATGTTGCAAGTGATTTTCCAAAAAAATGAAGATTATAGTTTATGTGTTTTTATTTCACTGTTTACTCAGTTTTTCTCTTTAACCACACCCAAAAATTATGTCATGGTAGGTAGTGGATGATGATATACATCTACTATATTGTCTTATGAGTAAGAAAAATGAACTTATGTTTTTCAGAAGAACAACTTCTTACTTAAATTCTGGTGTCAGGACTATATCATCACTTATAATTTTTCAAAGTAATGCACTACCTAGTTGTTAACTTATCTTTTTAGGAAGTAATACCTTCTGCTGCAGTTAACTTGGAAATATAATAGTCTATACATTCATTTAGATACTGTGGAATTGTAGATTCAGTCTTTCATGATGTTATAGAAAGGATTTTTAAGTCCAAGAAAAATTTCAGAGGGCTGTCCTTACTGACAAAATGATAAGCAAAAACAACATACCATTTATATCAAAATCTGCATAATTTGGAATTGATTGTGATAAGGAAGTTATACCCAACTAAAACGGTTTTAATTTAAATTTGCCATATAATATGACCAATACACTTTAACTTATACACACTGTACATACATTTAAAATGATGCAAATAGAAAAGGAAAATTGTATATTAATATACATACATACATATATATATATATATATATATATATATATATATATATATATATATATATATATTTATATGGGTCTGTTTTGCTTGATTGAAATTTCACTCATCTCGAACAAGAAAGTGCACTAGACTGAAAGTGCACTTTTGCAAAAGGAGGTTCTCCGAACTGGCAAAAAAAACAAAAAAACAAAAAACAACTGCTTTATACAGTATTTTGCAGTATTTTACCCCCACACCCCACTACTTAAATATACTAACTTTGAGATCGCACTACAGTGGGGAAAAGGATATATTTCCTTATCCCCACTGTAATGCGCTTCGGAGAACCAGCTTTTGTAAAAGTGCACTTTCGATTTAGTGCACTTTTGCTACAATGGTTTTGATCTTCTTGTCGAGAAAGTGAGTTTTCGACAATCAGAAGTAGACCCATATATATATATATATATATATATATATATACACACACACACACACACACACACACACACACACACGTATATATATATATATATATATATATATATATATATATATATATATATATATATATATATATAGGGTCTACTTCAGAAAACTGAAAACTTAAACTCTCGAAAGCTCACATGAGCAAATAATCAAACATGCGAAAGTGGTGTTTTGGGATCGCAGTACAGTGAAGATTGGAATATTTGCCCTTTCCTCACTGTAGTGCGATCTCGGACTAAGAATATATATTTAGTGGGGGGGTGTGGGGTGCTAATACAAATTTTGAGTTTATATATATATATATATATATATATATATATATATATATATATATATATATATATATATATATATATATATCTTTATGTGCATGTATATTAAGAACTATATATTTAATTTGCAGTAAATCATTAAATACAACCGAGCTACTTTGCTTATAGCATACATTAGAGCACAGGCTAAATTAAAATTATATTAAATGTACAATAGGGCAAGAGGCAAAACAAAATTTGCTGGAACCTCTGCAAGCAACAAAGAGAAAGCAACTGATTTCATTAGGTATGACAACTAGTATTTTTTTTTTAATTTTGATAGCATTTTATATGAAAAAGTATAGAGAAAACAATGAAAGTTGTGTTGTTAAACATAAGATAATAACTCAATATATAGAATTTTAACAAACTAAAATAAAAATTGCCATCTCTAGAGTACTCTCCACTTCCTAACACTGATAGCACAAGATTGCAAATTGCCAGGTCAAGTAATTTTTAATTAATTTAATTCATTTTAATTTTGAGATTTATCAAAAGTTAATATAAATAAGGGCAGAACCAGAAAAATGCAAAATATCTGCATTGTTTGCTCTGCAGTGCAAGCATGTAACTAACATGCCATGGCAATATGAATAATTTCTTCAGTATTACTGAAGATCATATATTGTGTATAATATATTTGTAGAGGAATATCTACAGGTTGACTATAAATGCATGTCATATGGCATTATTTTGAAATTAACAAAAAATGCAAAGAGTGAGACTAGCGCACTTTCCAAGGTTAAAACTATTTAATAAAATAGAATATAAAAATAATAAAAGTTGGTGAGTGCTTTCTCAACATAAACAGTTGCTTCATCAATCCAATTTAATATTACACTTTAGTGAAACATTTAAATAAGACAGTGTCACCAATTATAGGAGGCATAACAAAGCACTATAACCAATCATGTTACACATTTACTATTCATCTGATAGCCATTCAAACTTCACTACATGTAACAATAAGACCAATCAGAGAAAATGTAAAGTAAAACATTACACCAATGATAGGTAGCTTAATATAACATTGTAACCAATATCACTACACATTTGTTAACCATTCAGTAGCCAATCATGTTCCACAATTAAAAACCTATAGTATAATGGCTAAACTATCATCCCTTTGTACAAATTGGAGCATCCACTGATCTGGGAAATTATAGATCCATCAGCTTAACTAGCCTGATCTGCAATGCCATGGAATGGATTATTATGGACCTCATTAGCAAGGGCATTGGCAACCTCCAAACACTTGATCCTACATTGGTCTGTCAAGGGGAGGTCATTTCTGTTACATTTAGTTGACTTCTTTGAGACAGTCACCAAAGCCATGGATGAGGGGGAAGATGGTGCACACCACCTACCATGACCTGGCCAAAGCCTTCGATACTATTTACCACTCGGGTATAATAGATAAACTCTCTCAATTAGGCATCAATCCATATGTTACCAGATGGGTAGCAAACTGGCTCACTGATAGAACCCACACAGTCAAAATAGGGGAAGTCACCTCAAGCAGTAGACCAGTAACAAACGGGGTACCCCAGGGTTTGGTCTTGGGGCCTCTGTTATTTGGGATATACTTTTCTGAGGTGCAGGCCCAAACCAGTGGGCTATGGCTGACTAAGTTTTCAGATGACTGCAAGATGAGTGCAGTCATCAATTCTCCTATTGATGTGGATATTTTTCAAGAAGGTCTGACCCAAAAAAAAGGACTGGTACCAGAAACATGGCCTCAAGCTGAATACCAAAAAATGCATCATCATCCCCTTTGGGGAGAGTGACAGCCTCACAAATTATGACATTAATAATAACATCCTAAGCACACAATCAGTCATGAGAGATTTGGGCACCCAGGTTGATAGCAACCTGACTTTTGACCACTATGTTGCTTCCGTTATATGGAAAGCTTTTTACATGGCCTACGTCATAAGTAAGGGTATCTTATCCAGAAACAAGGAAGTCATAACATCCCTGTATTCTTATGAGGCCCATTATTGAGTACAATGCCCCTTTTGGCATGTACATTGCAAAGCACACGCAGCAGCTGGAGAGGCTACAGAGGTTCCTCACCAGGAGAATCCAGGACCTCAATCATCTACCATACACAGAGAGGCTAAAAATCCTATCTCTCTACTCATTTTCATACAGATTCCTCAGAGGTGACCTCTGTCTGGCATGCAAGGTGATCCCAGAACCCACCTTGATGGGACTGCTGCATATCCGTAAGCCAAGCTCCACTTGAGTAACCCACATGCACAACCTCAACCTGGTCTGTAAAATCAATAGGACTTGTTGGCAGGACAGATTTGTGTCCCAGAGACTCCCCCATCTGTGGAATGGACTCCCTCTCCATGTCAAGCAGAGTGCCTCTTTACCCCTTTTTAAGTGCAACCTGACTAACTGTATGAGAAACAGGAAAATACACCCCTGGAATTCCAACCAAGTCCCTGCTGGACAGGGGCATCTGGTGCTGACTTTTCCAAACATGGGCTAAACTCTTAGGTAGGCTTATAAGGGCCTCTGGTGTCAATAGCCTAGTAACTTCCCATGATCATATCAACTAATCAGACAATGCAAACTAAAATAATTTAGTTATTAACAGTTACATATCAGCTGGCCTTTGGCTTCTTCTCACAATAAACAATAATTTTAGGTTAAGCGGAGTTTTACATTTTTAGTATTGATCACACATATTTCTTGAACAGTGTGAAAATATGTTAGAGTGGAGTGTTTTTTCTGCTCTGATGCCCTTATTTCTTCATCTGTCCCACAGTGTACATCCTACCACCATCTCAGACACTTCATCTCCATCACCTCTGACTTCCTGAATTGCTCTGCCTTAACTGCCCAGGTTTTTGTACCATATAGTAGTACTGGTTGTACCGCTGTTTTGCACACCTTACTTTTCAGCTTCTTTGATAGGGCGGCCACGGTGGTGCAGTGGTTAGCATTGCCACCTCACAGCAAGAGGTTCTCCGGTTCGATCCTCGGCTGGGGTGCCTTCTGTGCGGAGTCTGCATGTCCTCCCTGTGATCAAGGGTTTCCTCCGGTGCTCCTCCCACATCCCAAAGACATGCTGCAGGTGGATTGGACACTCTAAATTGGCCCTAGGTGTGTGTGTGAGTGTGCCTTCTGTGGAAGGTTGCTGGCAACTCGACACCGTAAAACTCCACTGCCATTCAATGTGCGGACAAGGTGATCAACCGAAAAGCCGAAAGAAGAAGAAGAAGAAGACTTTTCAGCTTCTTTGATATTCTTCTGTCATGTACTACCCCACAACTCTGTGCCGGTTGGCTGCAGCCCCCTGATTCTAGCTTTGACCTCCTCATTCAGACTTTTCTTATCCTCAACCACCCCTCCCAGAAACATGTATTGTAGCTTTTAATTTGTTCCACTATTTTCCCTTCTATCCCATTTCTCAGCTTCTTCAGATTTTCCCCATTTTGTGCCATTATAAGTGTTTTATCTGTTCTCAGTTTCATCCAATGTGCCTTCAGTTTTGCATCCGCTCTTCTATTCTTTTCAGAAGTTCTTACTCAAATTCTGCCTGTAATGTCACATTGTCTGCATACAGCAACTTTGATGAGCTGTCCCCTTTGACCTGTTTGGTAATGTAGTCCATTACCAGTATAAATATCAATGGGCTCAGAGTTGTACCCTGATGCATACCCACTTTGATTGGAAAGCCCTCTGTTAAACTGAAAACTGTCCGTGCTTGAGTCATCGGGCCCTTGTACATAGCATCCACTAATTCTATCAAGTTTCTAGAACTTCAAACCACCTCGGAACTTCCTAAATCAGGTTTCTTGGGACCTTCTCATGTACTTTCTCCACGTCTAACTGCAAACACCGGGCAGGTTGTGCTGCATCCTGACCTGAATTTGAACTGCTCATCTCCCATCTTACTTTGTACTACTCTATGCATTTGTTTATCAATCACCCTCTCCAGTACTTTCATGTACTGCCTGTAGTTGTGGAAGACCCTTTGTTCTCACACACTGGCACTAGTATGCTTGTTTTCTAGTAATCTGGGATATGCCTTTTTTTGCTATGAATACCCTCAGGATACATTTCTCCCCATCTCACCCAACATCTCGATCATATCTGCTGTGACCTCATTTGAGTGTGCTGCTTTCCTGACATTATTTTCCTTACCACTGGTCTTACTTTTTCTTGAGTAGTCTCCTGCTCTTCTTTCACTGTAAATGATATACGGGACAATACAGCTTCTGAGGGGGTTTCTTCATTTAAAAGCTGCTAGAAGTACTCCTTTCATCTGCCTTTGATGTCCTGTGGACTGGTGAGCAGGTTTTTGCTGGCTTCCCTTATAAAAGTTATCTGGCTATCTTCTTTATCTTACTGCCTTTGCTTTGTAACTCTGTAGGGTTTCTTTGTGCCATCTACCAAATCACTTTCCATTAGCTGGTGTAGTGCCGCTGATGGTTTGTTCTTTGTTATTGAAACTCTTCTTTTATCCTCATGCTAGCCAGTCAATATTCCTTTTTAGATTTGTTCTTCTTTTCTATCTCCCAATTTTTTCTGTGCTCCTTCCTTCTTGTGATAATTTTCTGGACTTCTGCATTTCCACCATCAGCTTTCTTTATGTACCTTATTTCCATACCTGACTGGGCTGTGTTATCTGTTCTGTAGTTCTCACACACATGCTGTTTTGAGGCACTGGCATTCTTCTTCATCTATACCTTTTTCATCTTCTTCCTGAGGTACTAGAGCTCTGAGAATTCTTTGAACTCCTGTGCTTCTCTTCAGTAAACTTCCAGGTCTTCAGCCTTGTCTCTGTTGACCTTAGCGCCTTCTCTGATCATTGCTTGCAGCTGATTGTTTCAACTGGTGGTTTATGCTGTAGGCCGACTGTTTCATCATGGAGGACTTTGTAATTGCTGATTATACCCCATGTCCTTTCCTTACTTGGAGGAAAGTCTACCTGCATTGTATGTTGGCCACTCTTGTATGTGATCTTGTGACTGCTTGTCTTGCTGACCTATGTGATGGCCACCATTAAGCCATCTGTCAGACTGAAGTCTAGAATGGCATCTCCTTCTTTATTTTTGTCACCCCAACTATGGAGACCCAGGCAATTTGCATATCCTGTTCAGTCTTTAGTGATGTGTATGCTCAGTTCAGCCATTATAACACCAATTCCTGTTGCCCCACTTTATCTAGTAGGTCTTGCAACTGCTGTCTGAATGCAGTCTTTTCCTCACAATCACAGCCCTGCTGTGGGGCATAGACTGAGATTATGACTAGTGCCAATTCCTTACACTGGAGTCTGATTGCCATAAGTCTGTCACTAATTCTAATGACATCCCTCACTGTCTTCTGAATCCTCTCTGTCAACACAATTCCCAATCCATTTCAAGTTCATCCTCCTCCCGAGTAGTGGATTCTGGATCTCAAACCAAGTGGCTTTGTTGCACTTCCCTTCCATCTTGTCTCCTGGATACATAAGCTATCCAGAACACAAAACTCCACAGCAACGGAAATAACAGCGCAGACTAAAACTTATTTGTACTTTAATAAATCTGATTCTGGTACCTCGGCATTCACCTTCAATGGAATGAATTACAACTCAGACATAGTCCTATAAGTACCATCTTGAATTAACATTAATTGAATTGAATTCTCACGATAGCATAAAGACAGCTAGAATGAAAGTAGAGAAAGAGTGTTTTGTCAAGTAACATGCTTTATAATTTCATTAAATATTTTATCATTGACATAATGCCTTCTGCTAGTAGACATTCTCTTCACTAACATCATAGTCAGCTTTAGGCCCTTGCAATACCTGTGGCTGCAGGGGCCTTTAATCATCCTTGTCTGTGTGGGGGCCCCACAAAAGCTACTGTTGGTTGGGGAAAAATTAGGAGAAAAAATGTATTTGTTTTCTCATCATGGTCTTTAACCAAAACAGGGTCATGATATGACCCAGTTAGGATAAAGCTGATAATCATTGAATGAACTTGTGCAAAGTAGGAACTGGAGATCAGCAGCACAGCAGGACTAATCTCAGTGCTTACCTTGGATTTTAAGAAATGTTAATGCTTCCAGTCTTCGAGGATGGTTTGGATGGTTTTCTCTTTCAGGGAGCTTTATAAATACTGGCAGAACACCATATACTATCACTCAACTTATTTGCTGAAGAATTCTAGGCAAAGCCAAAATAATAGCAGAATAAAGGCTTAAAAACACAGGAACACACGTTAAATATTACATTAATTCACTTAAAAGATTAATAGAAAAACACATTTTGTATCAAACATGTATATGTGTGAAACTCTGATGTCTGGGATTATTGACTGCCTGTAAGGCTCCCTATTGAAATGTTGGCACTCGGGGGGAGACAAAAAGACCAAAATCCAGAAGAGGAGCGACTCTCGAACATCGCTCTTCTTGTTTAAATTTCTATTTTGTAGGGGGCAAGCTCCACTGCAACCCTACATCGCCAAACCTATATACACTAACAAGAATGCCATACTTCAGATAGAAGAATATTTTTGGAAATGATCATCTCGCACTTAGTATACATAAGTCCTCTTTTTTGGCCATTCAGTCTCAGTGTTTCATAAAATGTAATGCAGAACATTCAAACACTTAGATCTTCTAGAAGTCTGGTGTCCCTCACACCCCCAACTGTATAAATGAATTTTAATATGGACTTTGGGTGTTAGAAGTATGTATTTGACACATAATGCATGTACACTTCTGCTTGTTAGAACATACATACATATATATATATATATATATATATATATATATATATATATATATATATATATATATATATTTAGACACATATAATAGTGCATGTACACTTCTGCTTGTTAGAATATGCATATATACAAACAGTAAAAGGTTACATTTTTCTTAGTTAAGTAGAAAAATATGTTTTGGCATCCTACTGTGTGCGATACAAAATGTTCTGTGCCTGATTTAAGCTTCAGGGAGAATTACAGATAAGAAACCAAGGTGCAGAAATGAACAACTCCCTGAATTTAAAATTGTCAAATAGTTTACCTTGATACAGAACACAATAAACAGACTGCATGACATCAGGCAAATTCTAGTAGTATTAACATCAACAGAATGCTTTCAAGGACAAGATCCAAATGGCACAGAAAATGTATAAAAAGGACATTGAAAGTAAATGATGTTGGATCTGATTTTTAGTTAGATCTGGTACATTTTATTTGTTTATTTTTTTTTTATTTTACATTTGTTGACTGGGCTAGTCTAACTGGATATATGTCCATTTTCATTAGAGACCCGGGGAGATAAGCTCCAAGACATACAGATAACATAAAAATTTCAAACAGATATAAGAAAAAAAGAAATGACAGTAATATATACACTGACAAATCAGATTAATAAGAAATCATTTGAAGAGGACAGATATCAATACAATGTGAACTGCAGTTTCAAAATAACATATAGGTACATTCCTTAATGTAAAAAGGAGGCATACAGGCTAGTTCAATGTGCAAGTAAAGTACATAACTTAATGGCAAAGAAACAAGGTGGTATTTAAGCTGATGCCATTTCCAGTACAGTACACAATGTAAGAGGCAGCGTAATGATCAGTATTAGTAATGAATTAATTTTTTTTTTCGTACAAATAAGTGAGAGAGTGAAGAAAATGAGATACAGAGCATAGAAGTCATATATTGTTAAAAAGGATGACAGAAAATGAATAAAAAGAAAAGGGAAGGCAGAGCATATTCGGGTAGAGTAGATGGTTAGGCAGGTTTAGTACAGGGGCATGAACAGTGTGTTTTGAGGAAACGTTTCAGTCTCTTTTTGAAGAGTGATAAAGAGGAAAGTGAGGAAAGGTCACGGGGTAGGAGATTCCAGAATTTTCCCACAGTATTGGAGAAGAGAGAATCCCCAGCCCTGTTTTTAGATTTAGATGTTTTAACTAGAAGTTTCTGAGATGAACGTAAGGACTTCAGATTATTATAGGTTGTGATGATGGTGGAGAGACTAGAAGTATTAGAAGGTTGATAAAGAGTTTTATGGGCAATGATTAGTTGGTTGTACTTGATCAGATTCTGTAGTTACAACCATTCAAGTTGCTTTAAATTAAAGCAGTGGTGAGTTTTAAATGGGTTGCCAGTAGCAAATCTGGCTGTATTACTGTAGGAGCTTTCCAGCTTACTGAGGTTGTTCTTAGATTGGTGAAAATGGTAGAGGAATAGAGGAGTGCAGAGATTAGATGAGTATGTGCAATAGTAGTTCTAGCTGTAGGTGATAGGAAGGGTTTTATTTTGTACAGAGAACCAAGTTTTTTTGTTGACAGATTTAATAATGTTGTTGATGTGTATGTCAAAGGAAAGATTGTTGTCAATGGTGATACCAAGTAGCTTGGTAGTTAGGTCGGGTGATATAATGGTGCCATTAGTGGAAGAAACAGAAAAATCTATGGGGGAGGACTTAAGATTTGGATTGAAAAGGAGGAGTTTAGTTTTTGGGGGGTTTAAGAGAAGGCAAAGATGAGTGAACCATTGTTCCACAGTGTTAAAAACATTTTGGGTAAGGGAGTGAAGGTCAGAGGTGGTTTTAGCAGAGCATAAAAGTGTGGAGTCATCAGCATACTGTATGCAAGTAGCTTGGAGAATTGCTTGATGAAGGTCATTGATGAATATGGAGAAAAGGAGAAGTCCTAATATGGACCCCTGAGGTACACCGAGGTTAACTGGTAGGTGGGTAGATAGAGTGTTATGCCAAAGTACAGCCTGTTGTCGTTTATTTAAGTAGGATTGGAACCATTTGATAGAGAGTGCATGTAAGGACAGGGATTTGAGGATATCTATCAGAATTTGATGATTTACCATATTGAATGCTTTAGACAGATCGATTAATAGTGCTGTGGAGAGCAAATTGCAGTTATGTTTTTTGTTAATACAATCTCTAAAGGAAAGGAGGGCAGTGGTAGTGCTATGGGAAGGTCTGAAACCATGTTGACAGCTAGAGAGCAAGTTATTGTGGATTAGGTGGTCTAGCAATTGCCTATGTATGCATTTCTCCATGATCTTTGCCAAAGGAGAAAGAAGAGTTATGGGACAATAATTGGAGAATTTGGTGGAGTTGCCACCTTCGTGAAGGGGGATAATATGGGCGACTTTCCAGATATTAGGGATGTGGCCTTCACTAATAGTTCTATTGATAAGAATGGAGATGGGGTAAGCAATCGATTTGGCAGATTTCTGTAGGTATCCAGCAGGTATTTGGTCTGCTAAAGGAGAGCATGGTTTCAATTTTTGGATTAGGGCAAGAATGTGGGTTGTTGGGACTGGTTGGAGAAGAAATGGCGGGGGTGAAGTTTTGTTGTAGGTAGGTAAAGTAAAATTATTAGATGATAACTGACTGGTTAGTGTTTGGATAGCATCAGTAAAAAAATGAATTGAAGGCATTGGCAGTATACATGGGATTTTCATGGTCAGTATTTTGTGGGTTTGGTGTACTGGATTGACCTGGATGTAATTATTGGTTGATGCTCACCCATAACTTTTGTGGGTTATTATGGTCAGCCTTCTGAAATTGAAGGTAGTAGTTTCTTTTATCTGATAGTATAGCTTTCTTAGTGTTATTTCTTAACTCTCTGAAATTTTGTTGGTCAACAGGATTTTTGGTCATTCTCCATTTAGCCCAGTATTTATTTCTGAGATGGGTTTTATGTTTGGTTTCTTTGGATAGTCAAGGGGCAGATTTGGTCTTGAATCTGATTGTATGGGTTGGGGCATGGTGATAAGGAATGGCTAAGAAGTTTGAATTAAAGTATTGAACTGCTTCTTCTAGAGGGAGGTAATTTAAGGGAGACCAATTGCATGGTCTAAGTTCCCTTTGGAAGAGATCAGGGTTGAAGTTCTTTTTGGATCTGATATTCCTGATAGTGGTAGGAATGGGAGAATAGGATTTATGCCTGATGATATAGGTAAGTGAGTGGTCACTTATATCATCAGGAAGGGTACCAGATTCATATATTTGGGGATAGTTGTTTATCAGAGTCCAGTCTAATGTGATTTCTTTCTTGTTGTGTTTGTTTATCCTGGTGGGGGAGGTGATGGTTCGGGAGAAACCATAAAGGCTAATGTGGGTGGTAGGGTGGCCGCTGCTATAGCAATTCCAATCAATGTTTATATCACCAAGGATTATAGTTTCTTGGGGCTGGTGTTGAGATAACCAGCATAGGATATTTTCCATGGTGGTATTGTTGTTACTGGGGGGTAGATAGATACAAATAATATAGATGGCTTTGGCATTGTTAAGTTCAAGTTTGGATATGAGAATTTCTGCATTGGTATTAGGTGGTGGTTTAGTGTCATAAGTGGTTAATTGTAATCCTGATTTAAATAGAATAGCAACCCCCACCCTTTTTGGCTACATGGTCGAGTCTTAGAATATTATACCCTGGTGGGATGACTTCATTGTCTTAAGTTGCAGGTTTTAGCCAGGTTTCTGTTAAACAAAGACTGTTGAAGGAGTAGACCTCTAAGAGGGCATGGAGTTGAGCTATTTTATTGTTAATGCTTCGAATATTAAGATGAGCTAGAAGGAGTGAATTAGATTGTCTAGTGATGAAAGAATTAGTGGATTGGTTGGGGTTGGGGAGAGAGATTGGGGTTGTTATTGGGCCTGGGTTTGGGTGAATGTCTCCATCTTTTAATAAGTGGAGTTGTTTGAGATAGTATGGACTAGGCAGTTTGCTATTAGTGAATAGGGATTTCCTGGGATTGAGGTTGCTATATCTAACGTGGTGTATTCTGTGATATTTTGCTAGTAAATAACTGGGAGTAGTTGTCATGTTCGCATGGTTAAAGAGAATGAGTAGATACAGGAAGCTGGTTTGTTTATTAGGGTGGTGAAAGTATGGAAGTAATGGAGTTTCATTGGAGGACAGTATGAAGGCAAAAGTGATAGGTGTTAGTAGTATAAGCATGAGAAGTAGTTGGAAATGAGAAGTAGAGTGTAGTTTATCCATTTAAATGGGTGAGTAAGTAATTGTGTTACTCGTAGGTATGGAAGTATAGTAGGTGTGGATGAGAGGTGGGGAGGAGTGTGGGAGGAGATTAAGGGGAGAGGTTTGAGAAGGAAGGAATGGAAGTAGATGAGCAAATAAAATCTTTACCTAGAGTACTGGGGGGAGGAAGTGGTGTGGCTAGTAAGTATAAGTGTAGGACCCCGGGGGTGGGTGGAAATTGGGAGTAGGGAGAGGAGCGGAGTGAGCCCGCAGGGTGAATGGAGGGGAGCAGAGTGAGCCCACAGGGTGAACAGAGTGGGTAGAAACAGGTAAAGAAGCAGCTGTGGAAGAAACAATCAGCAGTACAGGCTACAGAAGGAAAGTTTGCTAAGTCAGAAGTGGGTAAGAACAGTGATGAGAGAATCTAGAAATTATAGTAATAGATAGTATAGTATAGGGTGTAGTTGGAGGAGCTAAAAAGCAGGTCTGGGACTACAGAAAATAAGTTAAGTAATATAGACACAGGAGGATAAGAGTGAGATGAGATTGGGAGAAGGATGCCAACTAGTAGACATGTCTGTAATTGCAGGTAGCTATGTGAGTGAGGTGGCTGTATAAAGACAGCGGAAGAGTGAGAGCTAGGATGGGGAGTTACGCATAGATGGTAAAGGGGGAAGTGAGTGTTAGGTACTAAAGAGATGGGGGGGGGGTAGAGGCTGCTGGCTGTCCTGGCTGAGAATGTGCTTTGGCACCTATAGCAATGGTACAATGGTAGAGAAATAACTGGCAGTAGTTAGACCGCAAACATACTTTTCTTGTATCCTTGAGTGGGGATGCAGGGAGTTTAAGGCTGAAAGGTGAGCCTGCTGGTATTTGGAGAGGGTCCTTAGGTTCCTATAGGCTAGTGTTGAAAGCACAAGAAGAGCAGGGAAACACAGGAATGAACGACGCTGAGAGAGAAGCAGACAGCAGCCAGGGCTTTTTCCAGATTACTAAAGATGGCGCCCCACTAAATCCAGTTTATTTATGGGAGTCTAGAGGATAAAGATGGAAAGGGGAGGAGAGTAGGGGAAGAGCAGGGGAAGGTAGGAGGGGCAAGAGACAGAGGCAGACAGTATCAGAACAGATGTGATATCTTGCAATATGTGGAAAAGGTATAAGATGAAAGTGAGGTAGAAAAAGCAATGGTAAGAGACAGACTGCTGGGACCAAGGGACAGGGAGAAGGTTAGACAGTGGAGAGGTGAGAAGGGAGCTAGGTTCCTAAGCAGAGGAGAAAGCAGTAGAGAATATAAAAAGAAAAATCTAGCCAAGCTAGACTTTCCACTGTGTGATACCTTAAACCTGTTGTATCAGAAGCAACACGGGGTATATGCAAATTACCCCTTAAGGATATCAGGTGTTTCAGCTAAATGGCAATTCTGAATGTCTATTACTTTTTCTTTTACTTTGAAGTCTATTTATGGACAGTTTCAAGCCAGTAAAGCCAAAACCCACTAGCTGTGGACATGCATGTTTTTGCCTTCTTATGGCATCATCAGCACAACATAAGAGGGATGTTTGTCTGACGTTTGGAAACACAGGGTTGGCATACCCAACTGATATCCATAAACATTAGGGTGTCTACAAAATATTCCAACTAACAAACTAAAAGAATGAGCAAAAAGGTCACACAGAAAAAACAATTGGTTAAAAAAAATAAAAAAAGAAAAATCTAGCCAAGCGAGACTTTCCACTGTGTGATACCTTAAACCTCTTGTGTCAGAAGCAACACGGGATATATGCAAATTACCCCTTAAGGATATCAGGTGTTCCTTTTATGCTGTGCTGATGATGCCATAAGAAGACAGAAACATGCTTGTCCACAGCTAGAGGGGTTTAGCTTTACTGGCCTGAAATTGTCCATAAATAGACTTAAAAGTAAAAGTAAAAGAAAACATCATGGGCATTCAGACTTGTCATTTAGCTGAAACACCTGCTGTCCTTAAGGGGTAATTTACATATATCCTGTGTTACCTCTGATACAAAAGGTTTAAGGCATCACACAGTGGAAAGTCTAACTCGGCTAGATTTTTCTTTTTGTGTTTTTTAACCAATTGTTTTTTCTGTGTGACCTTTTTAGTCATTGTTTTAGGTAAATGGAGAATAGAAAGTGATCATCCGTACTTGTACTGAGAAACTAAACCTGAGACATTAAAAGCTGTAAACTGTAACAGTATACTACGTATCATCTGTTATAAGAATAAGCAATTTTATTAGTACTGCTCGTAAGATCTAACAGCCTAACCAGACTCTGGTTTCAGCAGCAGCATCAATTTAAATAACTTTTCATTGGGTGTTTTCCTAAGCCAGCCCTGCTGAGATGTGTGCCTACTGAAGGTGCTGTAAGTCATGTGGGGGGGTGATGAGGTTTGTGTGGTCATTAATTCTTTAATTTTCATCATAGACAAACCTTTGAGTGTGCACAGGCAGTCATTACAGCTTCAGTTTGGGGTAGGGATGGTGTGGTCTTTCTTTCTTTCATTTTTCTCACTGACGTCAGAGGTGTACAAAGAAGGTTGCTATAGCTTGTGTAGGAGCAGTGTACTGTATAGGAGCAACAAAGTGGAATACATTACTGTAAACATTATTTTGTTTCACCTTCTTCACAATTACACATCAGACATGTATTCAGATGGCTGCCTTTGGGAGGGTAGTGTTGATGAGTGAGGAAGCATGCTATAAATATGTATTTCAGCATTCACTTGAAATACCTGATTGGGGCAATTTGAACCTCTGCTTTCATTGCAGTCTAATACCAGATGGTATTATTGACTGTCTTTTTTGGGGGGGTTAGGGAGGCAGGCAGTATTCCCATATAGGATCTGTCTATTCTCACAATTGTCCTGTTAATTTATGATGAGCTATTATTTTGTCAGCTGTGAACATTATGTTTTGGGTATAACTTATGTCTTTCTGGAAGGAAAAAAATAAGACTGAAATTATTTTCTTCCTTAAGATTTTTGTTCAGGCCACCATTAGATTAAAGGGCTAGGAATGCTCTAAATTACATCTTAGAGCATCTCTGGCTTCTGTAGGACCCACCTTAATTGAGTTATATCTTAAATGGTTATTACTGTGATATCTTGGCTAGGAAAGGGTTGTTGAAAGGATACAAGGAAAACTAAAGTTGAACAAGCAACACACTGATTTTCTTTCTTTAATCATAATCTCTGTTCAAGACATCATTGGATGAAAAGGTTGCACAAAAAGAAAGAAAACAACTTTAAAATGCACTTAAGAGGATATAGAAACTCATGGCTTTAGCTGAAAAGTAAGGCAAAATGCAAGAAAAGACAGAAGAAAAGTAATGTGCATGGTGCGGGATCCCAAAATGGGAGAACAGAGGGGAGCAATGGACAATGTGTATTGGGGGGCATGAAACAGTAGGCAGTGCCTAGAATGCCATTTTACCCAAGTCCAGCCTGCATGTAGAGTTGTAATGTATTGTTGTTGCAACTAAATGCCAGTAACAGTAAATGTCCCTTTGTGAGATGGGTCAACATAGTGTGGTACACAGTCCTATCATAATATAAGGGCATTGTAGCTATAGATCAACAAAACCACCATGGACTGAACCCACATTAGTTTTATAAAATAAATAAAATAAACGTAAACCTGAGTGCTTTCATCTATAACTTAGACTTCATCAGAGTAAACAGGCTTACAAATTTGACAAACATTTATAAAAATTCTCAACTAACAACCACTAATCATAATACAATGTGTGTAAGTGGATGCAAAGAAGGCTAGAAAAACTTAAAGGCATAAACACACCACACAAATAATACTTAACACCATGGGCAGGATTCACGAAGGCTTGCACGGAGTGTAAGAGACGTGTAACACTCCATGCAAGCCTCGCGATCCAGGAACAGCCCGAAACTCCATGTAAGAGACCATCTAAAATGTCTCTTACACGGACTGGGCGTGGATATGCTAAATACCTCACTTGCAGCCGAAAGGTATGCAAGTGAGGTATATTAGCGATCCACAAAGCAGAAACCAGCCCGTGTAAGAGACGTTTTAGCTGCAGAAATGTACTAAGTTGACAACTGAGTACGTTTCTGCAAAAATCACAACGGAGCCATGTCAGCTCCAAATAGAGTGTGCATATGTGTCAGGCAGCATGCCAATGGCCAAATAGGTGGCCATTGGCAAGGTAACCCGATGCAAACATTAAAAAAATATAATTTTTTTTTTCAGCAATCGCCGATGTTTAAACGCAGCACAGCCTCGTGCAAATGGGCTGCGCTGTATAAAACATAAAAATGAAGGTTATAAACCCACAAATGTGGGATTTATGCAATACATGGAATGACAATGCAGGGACCAGCAGACCAAAAACAACATGGCCACCGTGTAGTGGTTGCTAAGGGGGGAAGCTGAGTCTAAGACATGTAACTAAGCATTAGTAGACAATCTCATGTAAATGAGGGTTAGGATACTGAATCCCACAGTCACATAGCAAATGAGCACAGTCTGAGTAGTGTAAGAGATACATAAGGGGAGGAATAGAGTAGGAGATAGGTGACATCACAGGGGGGAATGGTAGAAAGAAATGCAGTTCATTGGAGGTCAGTGTAACATGACAGATGACAGACACAGATCAGGGAAAGAGGAGTGCCACAAGATAAGCATGGGAAAGTCAAGAAATGGAAGGTGTACACTATTACTTATACACAGATCAGGGAAAGAGGAGTGCCACAAGATAAGCATGGGAAAGTCAAGAAATGGAAGGTGTACACTGTTACTTATACACAGATCAGGGAAAGAGGAGTGCCACAAGATACGCATGGGAAAGTCAAGAAATGGAAGGTGTACACTGTTACTTACACCACAGTTTCTTGCTGGACGTGCATGCACACGTGTACGTGCCATGAAGCGCGAGTAGGGCAGTGTGCGCATGTGTAAGGCAGACTGAGCATGTGGGAGCGTGTTGGCAGACTTGTAAGACTGTTTGTGCTGGTGTGCGTGTGTTTTAACCTGAATAGGCAGATCCTGAACCGTGTAAGCATGTGTGCGCACGTGTAAGCCACTGTGAGCGCGTTTCTGCTGGTATGCATGCTGCTCCCCCCTGAGGAAACAGAAAGGAAAAATGAAGCAACAGAATTAGTAGGAAGCTAGCAGGGAATACTGCTGGAGCTAGCAGGTGAAAACAATTAGAAGCAGGCAATTACAGAGGCAGAATAGTAGCCCAGCCCAGCACTTAAAACTCTGCAAACAGCAGTGCAGGATGTTTCTCTCAAGAGACACTGCAAGACAGGAGTAAGCTATTAGAAGTGAAAACTGAAAAAGCTGAACTCAGAGCAGAAATGTTAGGGGCTGCCATAGCTGTCATAATGAGACATAGGCGACTTGCTGAGGGTGATGACAATGCAGATGGTGCCAGACAGCCCACAGTGAGGAGACAGAGAAGAGTGTACAGGCCCAGGGTCACCTACCACGGGTTACATGAGCTGGAGATAGTAGAGCACTTTAGAGTGGACAGAGAGCTCCTGCAGCAAATAGTCGAGCTGTGCAGGCCATGCCTCACACACAGAACCAACAGAGGGGAACCCATCCTAGTGGAAACCAAGGTATGTGTTGGCCTGAGAATACTAGCAACAGGTACCTTCCAAAGACCAACTGGTGATATGATGGGGATATCACAGGCATCAGCCTCCAGGGTACTGCACCAGTTCCTGGATGCCATGTCAGCACATGTCGGTGATCATGTATATTTCCCCAATGCCCGTGAGCTATTGGCCAGGAATATGCATCTCTTCCAGCAAATAGCGGAATACCCTGAGGTAGTGGGTGCAATAGACTGCACGCACATATGCATCAAAGCACCAGCCGGTGAGCGGGTGGGGCCTACATTAACCACAAGGGCTTCCCCTCCATCAACTGCCAGGTCATATGTGATGCCCAGGGCATAATAATGAATGTGTGTGCTGGCTGCCCTGGGAGCTACCATGATTCCCACATCTGGCATTTGACGCAGCTGTACCAGACATTTGCCAATGGGGACATCCCACACGGACACCTAGTGGGGGATGCAGGTTATGCACTGGAGCCGTGGCTGATGACTTCCATCAGAAACGCACACACACCTGAACAGGAATGTAATGTAATGGAGCGTGTGTTTGGGCTGCTCAAGTCATGGTTCCGGTGTCTGGACACATCTGGTGGAGCCTTGCAGTACTCACCAACTACATGTACCCAAATTGTCATGGTATGTGCTATACTACATAATATGATCTTGCGAAAACAGCTGCAGCAGGACCAGCATAGGGCTGGGCCAAACAGCCCCCCACCATTGCCAAGGCCATCACAGGCAGAGCGTGACTCGGAGGAGGAACAACCTGAGCCTTCCCCAGTAGGCAGAAGGAGGCGTGCCCAGTATGCCCTGGCTTTGGCAAACAGGCAATGCATAGCACATACACTGGCTCAGTAGGAACCCTGGGAATGATACCCCCTCTGACTCACTCAAATAATAACAGGGATGCCTAAAATTACATGACCTGCTCACAAACATGTACAGGGAGTGTAATATGCGCATCCGACAGAGGCAGCCCTGCAGCACCACCTGAGGCATGAATGCCATGTGTTAAGTAATGTAACACCATGTACTGTATGCACACCTGAGGACCCTGACTAACATCCACCCTCAACAAGCATGAAGCCACAAAATGACGATGGGATGATCAATTGCAATAACTGGCTGAAGTAATGCAGCTAGTCAAAGGGGAGCCAATGTGTTTCAGCCTGGGAAGACATGCAGAGCATGACATGATGCACCACCTGCTAGGGGTGGCATGCACCTATCAGTTCAGGCCCCATGGATACTGGCAAAGGCTGTCGGTACCCACAGCATGCCCTGAATAGGTAAGTCCCAAAACACAAACCCACCTTTATAGGTACCACAAGGGATAGGAACCTAGATGTAATGCTACCCAATGCCAGAAGTCTAAACAGCAAGATGCATGCAGTGTAAACGCACACAGTATGGAGAATGTTGATATCAGTCCTGTAATAGAAAACTGGGTCAAGGCTCACATCAGCACCCTAACACTACCAGGTTACACCTCATACTGTGCTGTACAGCCACAAAACATGGAACAAGCTACAAAAGGAGGGTGACTAGCAATAAGTGTCAAGGATAACCACACCCCCATGTTGGTACCACAACAAGAAGCACCATGGATTAGCCATGGTCAAATACCAAAAAACCGCCTCCCAGTATATAGCCTGCTGCAGACTACTGTCCTAATACCAGGAACTACACCTGGCCTATGTTGGAATACATGAATATATCAAGCCCCCCAAACCACATCATATTGCATGACTGAAAATACCCAAACATACACTGGGAGCATTATACTAGCACCAACACAGTAGGAGAAAAGTTCCCAGAATCCATAAACCAAAATGCCCAGGAACAATGTACCACTCCCACAAGAGGGGTAAGCATACTGGATGTGATAATCAGCAACATGTGTACTGGATGGCAAGATGAGAAGTGTACCCCTCACTGGTAAGACCAGACCATAGAGTAATCACACTGGATATACACATCCTGACCACAGTCCCTGGCCAGAAAACCACAGTGAAAAACATGTGTAAAGCATAGGTAATCCACGAAAGGCCCTGTGCAAGTGCAGAATATGGGACACACCGCAGAACATGTTATACAGGCATTCCATGAACATAGCCAGGAATGCTTGGATTATGCAATCACAAATAACAACAAGACACAATGCCATATGTGCAGGCATCTGGCATGCTGGACTCCAGCCATTACCAAACCATGCAAGAGAATGAGGAAGCTACTACATGATAGAGCAAACATAAAAAGGGAAGTAATCACTGATCAGTAGTATGGCAGTAAAATATGTCCACACATACAATCCACTAAGGCCAGACACAACAAGTAGAATCTGTGAATCCAGAGGCAATGTGACACCTGCCCCAAGTACACAGACAACCGACAACTCCCCCCAATAAATACAAATATATATGAGAGATGCAACCATTTATCCAAACTGGAGGCTGAGCTCACCCAACTCAGTACTGTCAAAACTAGTCAGGAGGAGAAGGTAACCACATACACCACAAACCCAGTCCCACATAGACCTATCACAACTGTAAACCAAACACATAAACACAGAAAAACATTCCCAGAGGCCCTAATTACAAACACACCACACCAACAGAGGCCTCCAAAGCAGATCCCAAGCAACCACAACCCCCAAACATAGCACATGCAACACATAGTACACAAAGCTGGTGTGCCAAACAGTTACAGGCCAGAAGGAGAAACAACATGCCTGATACAGTTGTAATAGGTGTCTGTATAGGCAGACACACTGCTGTCCCACTCACCAGACTGAACAAGGGAAAGGGTACAGTAAGCTGCCTGTAGGCTGCCACAATATGCCACATAACACAAGTATGCAGGTCACCCCAAAGCAAGCAGAAATATGATGCACTCATTGTCCATGCTGGCGTGAATGACCTGAGATGTACCTCCCTGGACTACATGAAAAGAGACATGGATGAGCTCTCTGAGTATGTACTCCAGGCCGGTATGACACTGGCCGCTTGCAGCATCCAACCCTCACCAAGAATGATGCCACAGTACAAACACAGAATGATCAGCTTTAACAGGTGGCACAGTTACAGCTGTCAGTCCAAGAGGGTCTAATGTCTGTCTGCTTGAGATGTCATGCATGACAAGCCATGCTGCTGTTCCAGGGATGGCTTGCACCTGTTACCCCTGGGCGTCTGGATACTGGATAAGGTCTTTGCCACCTCCATAGAGCCGTATGTAGGCAAGGCCAAAAAGACTAGCCCACCCCCCTAGAAAACATAAGTGGTAAGAAACATAAGGGTAATGCTGACCAATGCCAGATGTGTAAACTGTAATATGCATGCCCCTGAGGCACTTCCCAGTATGGAGAACATCGATATCTGTGCAGTGACCGAAGCCTGCTGCAAGACTACTGATAGCACACCAGCACTACCAGGTTATACCACATATCATGCGTTATGGCCCCAACACCTGGACCAAAACATCAAAGGAGGGGGAGTATCCATATGCAGCACAGACACCCATACGGCCAGGTAACTGACAATGCACGAAGCAGCGGAGACCACCCATGTGCACCTAAGTGTAGTCAAAACTGCTGTACAGTCTGTAGCATGTGACAGACCACACTCTTACACACAAGAACCCCACCCAGACATCCTGAAGACACTGGACAGTATGAATGTCCCACCAAATACCAGACAAGGTACTTACAAATTACCACATAGGTGGTAAACCATTATGCATGCAAGGAGTAATCAGGGACCTAGGGACACAAGTCAACAGTAACCTGTCATGTGACACTCACAATGCCAATGTGGCTTGGAAGACTGTCTATATTGGACACCGTATCATGAAAGGATTCACATCTACATCAACAGAGGTCACTGTGCCCCTGTACTGTTCCCTTATCAGACCCATAATCTAGTACAATGACTCATATGGGATGTACCGTACCTGACACCTGCAGCGGTTAGAAAGACCTCAAAGATACCCCACCAAGAGGATAAAGGGTGTCAAATATGTGTCATATGCTGCCTGGCTGTAGACACCCCAGCTGAATGCAGTCACAGACTGCCTACACAGAGGCATTGTATGTCTGTTGTACAAGGCCATATCCAACACAGGAGTAATGGACATGCTCCACCACAGGAAACCAAAGCCATTGGAGCTGTGAGAGTGACAGATGTCAGCCTCAACACATAATGAAATAGGATGTGCTGGAGGGACAGATACATAACCCAGAGGCTCCCCACACCCAGAAACAGGATCCCAATCCATGTTAGGCAGAGCCCTTCACTGACACCCCTCAACAGGAATATTGCCAAGTGGATGGATGATCGTACATGTACACTGGTGGTCTTCACTGTGTCACGTCCAGACAGAGGCACAGTAAAGAAAATCATTAATGGCCATAATAGTCACATAGCAAGGGGCGGCGAAAGACACACACACTCTGGCTTGGCTTACTAATGCCCTAGGGTGGATAGCCTAGTATGAACCCATGAACCTATGAAGATACAAATTGTACAGGACACTAAGGATAATCACAAGGCTTACTTAACTGATGGTAGGAACCATGGTGGGTATTTACAGATATGCTCTGAATCACACAGATATTACAAACAACATACCAAACACACACACATATTGCCAACATACAACTTGACAGGTTCAGTGCAACCCCCACCCCAGAATGCAAAATATCTTTCCCAGCAGACTGCTGGTCCCCTGACATTGCAGATGCTGAAGTAACAGCCATCATCTGCAAAGCAAAACACACAGCAGCAAAGGTATGTGATGGTGTCCTGGGCTGAGTCCAACATGGACTCCAAGAATAATGGAATGCCAAATCACACTACTGCCCAATGTCAGCCTTACCACAGGATATGTAGCCAAAGAGCAGTGTACAACAACAGTGGTCCTTCACAACAAAGGTGTTGCCTGAATGGATACTGCAAACTACCACCCCAGGATCCTGACAAGCTTGGTCTGCACAGCTATGGAAAGGATCAGTATGTACCGCAGACATAAAGCTATCGTGGACCTACTGACACCGGACCCTACACAGTGTGGCTGTCGGAACTGCAGATCCTGCCCCTAAACATGTTTGACCCATTTGAAACAGTCATTAAGGTCATTGATGAGGGCAATGTGGTCCACACAGCGTAGCTGGACCGTGCATATGCTTCCAGACAATACCCTACGAGTTCAGTATGGTTAGGTTCACCAGCTTAAATATAAACCCCTATGTCAGTAGAGGGGTTGCAAACCAGACCAAGGACAGAACTGACATGGTCAGACATGCTGCATCCATGTCAGACTACAAAGCAGATATGAGTGGCATCCCACAAGGCTTGGTCCTGGGACCCCCCCCATTCCGTATATATGTCCCATAGGTACAGGCCAACATGGAAGGACTGTGACTGAACATGTATGCAGAGGAGTACAAACAGCCCACCATATCCGAACCCCAGCTGACACAAGCAACCCACAAAAGGGCCACCTAGAAACAGACAACTGGAGCCATAGCCATGTCAGCAAGTTAATTGCAGAACTGTGTATAGACAACCACCGTGGATATACAGTAAGTGCCCACAAATTACCACACAGGTGTTAACCCATTACATACCTAACATGTAATGAGAGACCTGGGGACACAAGGTGATAGATATCCTGCATTGGACAAACATGTGGCTGTAGTGTTCGCAGAAACATACCATATACCCACCCAATCATGAAGGTTGTCAGATGTAGATAGGGGGAGGTCACTGTGGCTCTGCAGTCATCCTTCATCAACACAATTGAGTACAATAGCCCCTGTGGGATATACCTCAGCAGACACCTCCATCAACTGTAAAGTCCACAACAGTACCCCACCAGGAGTAGCAAAGAGCATGAACAGATGCCATGTGTTGCCTGAGTAAACAAACTGCAGCTCCACACACTGCCATACTGCCCACCCAGAGGCAAGCTGTGCCTGATGTATGAAGCCATGTCCAAGCTGGAATCAATGAACATGCTGCACCTTGTACAATCTGAATGGCAGTGAGCTATGCACATGAGAGACCTGAATCCCAGCACTGACATACATAGGACAAGCTGTAAAGAATGATCCATAACACAAAAGGCACCCCCACTCTTGAGTAAACTCCCAGTACAGGTTAGCCAGAGAGTCACCTATCGACACCCCTCAAGAGGAATCCCGATGAGTGGATGGGAGATGGTAGGTTAACCCTGGGTATCACTGTTATGTCAGAGGTAGATGGAGGCACAGTATACTAACCATGACATATGTCATGGCAAACTCCAGTTACAATGTGTGTCGAAGGACAAACACACTCTGTGACTAGCATCAGAAATGGCCTAGGGAACATCGCTAGTGTTTGCCAATGTCCACCTATGTTGTGGAATACACTACCAATGTTGGACAAGCCTGGCGTAGGTAGTCCATATCTGAACATAATGCAACATGGTCATATGTGCACAACTGGCCCCTACACAGTCTGTTGTGCTCACTATGAAGATGTCAAGCAGTGATAGGACTAAAGCCCAGGATACTGTCCACCACAGTGAAAGTACTGAACCATTACACTATGCGGCACTACAGTGTTAGGTCATTATGAAAGGATGTTGACAACTGTATGCAAAGTATCCCATGCAATCCCTGCAGGCACAGTATAATCCCTGTTGTGGCAGACACGAAGCAGTTGGCCAGTTAGTACACAACATGACACTCAACACACAACCATAAACGTGAGCTATTGTTGAAGTTCACACACACACAAATATGTGGTGGACTTCAGAGTTCAAAATATGGAAAGCTCACACTGGGCATGCTCACACACTTTGATAAATGAGGCATATGTTAGACAACATGCCATGGAAAGGCTGAACTGGGCATGCTCACACACTTAGGCCATATCTCCGTTTAGCAGTTGGCCACACATATCTGGTATTTGTACGTGTCATTCCAGGAACCAACCACAACACAGCAATGTGCCCAGTGCACACAGTAAATGACTACAGAGACATAAGTGGATCGCCCTCATATTCAAACATTTTCCACAGATACACAAGTTGTTCATAGGAACAGGGAATGCTATGGCAATAAAGACCTGCAAACAGTCTAACAGCACAACAAATATTGTGCATCTGACAATTGAACATATGGGTGTAGAGGTCAATACTAGGCTTGTTGCCCTAAGGAATGACAGGTTAGACAGAGTGTACTTGGCATCTGCATCCCCAGTACAATAGGCTACTGTGCCACTTTAAAGTAGGTCACATAAGGCAACGTGTGAGGCTAGTGAGCTGTGCCTCTGTCAAGCAGGGGCACAGTGGAGATCCCAGGGTTTGAATGTGCTACGCCACAGCCATGTTGTTGGTGTGTGCTGGAAGAGGGTTGCTGAGGACCTCTAACAGTAAGTGGGCATCAATAACAGACTGAGGGGAGCCCTATCTGCATTGTCTGGACAATTCCACTGTCAACACTGTGTTGTGATGATTATGTGGGAATGAAGTGTCATGCCGGTACTGTTCACAGATGTCCTCCCTCTGTGGGCTACAGCTCTGCAATGTATTAGCTCACTCTGTCTGTTGGATGGCTCATATATGGCTGGTGTACACCTGACAGGTGTCTTCTTGTGGAGCAGTCATGGGTATATGTGGGATAGCATGATCAATGCAAACCTTACACATGCTCATAGAATGCAATTGTCAAGGGTTATGCAGAGTGGCCAGTATAGTCCCCCAGCATGGGTCCTTTGAAGTCGTCCACCCCAGTCTTCACAAGTGTAGAGTCTGCTTGTGCTAAATACAGTTTGTTTGCAGTGACAACCTTGCCTGGGGGTAGGGATGGGATATGGATGTCCAGGGAAAGGTGGGTATGGTCAGATATCAACAATGGTGGTCTACCTCTGGTGTGGAACAGTGAGTACCCATGTTGCAGATGGACAGGTGCAATATGTATTCCCCCATGTGGCTGTGGTGAGTGGTTCTACCATAGCACATGGACCCACAAATTGTAGTGGCTGTAGGGTAAAGTGGTAGAGGCCTGAGTAGTTCCCACACACAATATGCCTGTAACTGATGTTAACAACTGGAATGGTGTATGTGAACACCTGCATATCCCGGCACTGTTCCCAGGGAAGCAAAGTGTGTGTCCTGGATGTGGGAGTGGTGTTCTGGACTGGTTGTGTTGTGTGTTACAGGTCCTGTGGTCATGAAGCATGGTATAGAACATAACCTGCCAGTGCGATGTGCATATCTGACCCTGACGTAGGTGGCTGCAAATGCATATATATGCTATACCCCACCTGACAGGTAGTACTAGATGTACATACCTCTGTAGAAATAAAGATGTCAGCACCCTATAAATACTGCAGGTGCAGACCAGACGCCCAGTAATTCAGTTAGCTCACTCTGCTAATGCGTCTTCCTCAAGTGTCATAATATAGGTAGGTAGGAGTTCGAACCATGCAAATGCTCAGTGTGTGTGTGTGTCTGGGTGAGCGGGGTTGATGTGTGTGCAAGTCTGTGTGAGAGAGATGTCCCTTTTGGCAACTGTGAAAGCACTCTACAGGATGCACATTCCCCTATCTAAGCACGGATGATGTCAGCATCCTATAAGTACAGCAGGAGAAGAGAAACCTTCCAGTAATGCAAATAGCGTGCTCCGCTAATGTGTCTGTCATGAGTGTCATAAAATAGTTAGGTAGGGGTTTGAATCCTGCAACTGCCCAGTGTGTGTGGAGGGGGGTTAGGGTGTGTGCAAGTCTGTGTGAGGAAGATGTCCCTTTTGGCAACTGTGAAAGCACTCTACAGGATGCACACTCCCCTATCTAAGCACGGATGATGTCAGCACCCTATAAGTACAGTAGGAGAAGGGAAACCTCCCAGTAATTCGAATAACGCACTCTGCTAATGCATCTCTCTCAAGTGTCATAACATAGTTAGGTAGGAATTTGAAACCTGCAAGTGTGTGTGTTTAGATGTGGGAAGTTTGTGTGTGTGAAAAAATGGATGATACTGCCAATAGTCACTAAAACCAAACGAAAGGCAGTATTCACGATGGACGGCTCAAACCAGCAATGTTTAAACAAATTAACCAAGTTTATTCCAAACGCACACAGAGACACTTGTATAACATAAACGCCTTCACCATACATCTACTTGCGTTTTCGTCATAAAAATGACTTCATCAGATGACCAGCATACCCTAGAACACTTAATTTATAATAAAACACATCATTGTCTACCAATAAAAATCCATCATTAATTAATTAATTAAATATCATGTTATGTGAATCCTTTTTAAAAATTATATATAAACTCCATTTCTTATTAAATGTTGTTAAATATATTAAATGTATTAAATATGTTAAATTTAATACTATAAATATATATTCAATTAAAAACAACCATTATTTAAAACATCCATTGAAATTAAAACATTTAAAACCATTGTTACATAAAGAGAAGTAATATATCTCATTCACATAAATTTAATCTAGTCTTATTGTGTATGTGACAGTGCCCTCTCCTGACCATTCATGTTTATTACATTCAAAGTTTTGCAGCTCTCATTTTTAGTAGAGGTACTATGGAAATACAATCATTCAAACCAGGTGTTTTATCAGCTTCTAAAGTGATCTGCCACCACAGTTCTCTAAATTCAAATTTTTCTTCCCATAGTCCACCTCTACTATCACTTTTAACCTGTTCTAAAACTAAGAATTTATATTTATAATCAGAACAAACTTTAGTATGCTTGAATAAAGCATTGCTTTCTTTTCCTACTGAGATTTCATAAACATGTTCGTAGATCCTTCTTTTTAATTTCCTTTCAGTCTTTCCTATGTAGAAGGATCCACATTTTTCACAAATAGCTAAATATATTATGCCCTTAGATTCACAATTCTAAAATTCTCCACTATTTACATATCTTCCTCTGCTTTCTAAAAATATTCTATCATTATTAATAATATATGTACACTGGGTACAATGCCCACATTTGTATGTACCTATTCTGTTTCTCCTTTTGTCTATCTTGTTTCTTTTACTACTATTCTCTATAATAGATCTTATGTTTTGTGAATTCTTAAAACTTACTTTCTGTGGTATATTAGCTAAATTTTCTATATCAGTCAAAGCTACGAATTTTCCCCATTCTTTTAAAAATATTTTTTTGATTACATTATTCAATCCATTATATTCAAGCACCAACGTTTGCTGAAATTCTTCTCTTTCATACTTTTTATTACTATCTGTTTCATTGCTAGAATCCTTCTTTTTATATATGGGGCAAAATTTGTCATGTCTCCCTTTTTCCACTCCCTGTCTTATTTGTGTAATAAATGTTAATGGATAACTTCTCTCTAGAAACATTTTTTCTAAGAGGTCACTTTCTTTTTTAAAGTCTACATCAGAACTTGTCATTCTACTTCCTCGAACAAACTGTCCCTTCACTGTGTTCCTTTTACAGTGAAAGGGGTGGGCACTCTCAAAATGTAAATAGGAATTACAAAAAGTATTCTTTCTAAATGTTCTAGTTCTTAGTTCATCTCCATCTTTATATACTTCTAAATCCAAATAATATACGTTAGATTCGGATATATTATATGTGAACTTTAGGAAATTAGTAGTATTTTCTATATATTTCAAAAATTCTATGAATTTTTCTTTTCCAGCTGTCCACAAAATTAAAATATCATCCAGGAACCTTCTATATATCTTCCAACAATTCTTAAATTCAGAATTAAATATATATTTTTCTTCCCAATAGGCAAGTATTAAATTGGCATATGTAGGGGCGCAAGCCGCACCCATTGCTACCCCCTGTTTTTGCTGATAAAATTCCCCCTTAAAATAAATAAAATTATTCTTCAAGACCAATTCCATTAGCCAAGTACTTATTAATTTTTCATTTTGTGTTAATACTACATCTCCATAAACAATTTCTTCAAACATTTTTGTCCCTTCATCGTATGGGATGCAGGAAAATAAATCAATAATGTCTATTGTGACAAACAATAATTGATCATTAACAGGACTGTCAGGTAATTCCATCAATAAGTCCCAAGAGTCTTTCAGAATACATTTCCTTTTTAACCATATACTTTTTAATTTTTTATCTATAAATTTGGCTAAAGGATACGTTTTTGAACCTTCTGCCGAGACTATAGGTCTAAACGGTGGGTCCTCTTCATTTTTATGAATTTTAGGTATACCAAATATCGTGGGGGTCCTAGGTTTATCCACTTTCAAATATTTAAAAGTATTATAATCTATAATTTCTTCATCTAACATGTCCTGTAAAATAACATCTATTTTATTATAGGCTATATTCATTTCATTCAAAGATACTATTGAGTATCTAACCTCATTCCATAGGATAGTATTCATTTTACCTTCGTATAGAATACTATCCATAATGACTAGCCCACCTCCTTTATCAGGTTTCATCACTCTAATTTTACTATTATTTTTTACTTGATACAACAAATCACTTTCTTTCTTGCTTAAATTTGGCTTGTACCATATTTTATTTACCTGTTTCCTCACTTCAGATTCAATAATTTTCTCTACATTTTTTAGTTGGGGATGTAAAGGGGGATTATATATACTTTTCCTTTTCAATTCTGTCCTAATTTGAACTTTATTATTGGGAAACATAATGTGTAAATTTACCTTTCTTAAAAAACTTTTTATATCCAATATACTACCTGTTATGTTACCTTTCGTTTTAGGTATATATTTTAGGCCCCTAGAAAATAAATCAAAATGTCCCTTCTCTAGAACTAGTTCACTAAAATTATAAATTGTGAAATTATTATAGACATATTTGTGCCTGTCTTTTACTATTTCATTATCAACATGTATACTGGGGTGGGGATTCAATAAAATTTCCACCTCCCCCCCCTGGAAAATTTTGCTGTTGAGAGCCCTGTTTGCTTTTCAGCCTTTCAGATCGTCTTAAGGGTGGGAATACTACATCATAGTTCTGTCCATCCTCATCAAAAAAACATGTTTCACCATCATTTAAATTAAAATTATTTTCTCTATCATTATATTTGTGTCCATAAACATAATTATTATATCTTTTGTTAGGTATAGGGTAACGTGTTATTCTCATACTCATTAATATCTCTCTCAAGTTTGTGTGTGTGCAATTCTGTATGAAAGACGTGCTTTTTTGCAATTAGGAGATCACACTACATGATGCACATTACCCTTTCCAAACACTGATGATGTCAGCACCCTATGCATACAGCTGGAGAAGGAGCACCTCCCAGTAATCCGAATAGCACACTCCGCTAAAGCGTCTCTCTTAAATATCATAACATAGTTAGGTAGGAATTTGAAACCTGCACATGGCAAGTGTGTGTGTGTGTTTGGATGTGGGGAGTTTGTGTGTGTGCAATTCTGTATGGAAAACATGTGCTTTTTGGCAATCAGGAGATCACACTACATGATGCACATTACCCTTTCCAAACACTGATGATGTCAGCACCCTATACATACAGCTGGAGAAGGGACACCTCCCAGTAATCCGAATAGCGCACTCTGCTAAAGCGTCTCTCTCAAGTGTCATAACATAGTTAGGTAGGAGTTTGAAACCTGCAAATGGCAAGTGTGTGCGTGTTTGGATGTGGAGATTTTGTGTGTGTGCAATTCTGTATGAAAAACATGTTCTTTTT
Organism: Protopterus annectens; assembly: GCF_019279795.1. Taxonomy (NCBI): domain Eukaryota; kingdom Metazoa; phylum Chordata; order Ceratodontiformes; family Protopteridae; genus Protopterus; species Protopterus annectens. The sequence continues at coordinate 1,561,578,769 of NC_056744.1, forward strand.
GGCAATTAGGAGATCACACTACATGATGCACATTACCCTTTCCAAACACTGATGATGTCAGCACCCTATAAGTACAGCTGGAGAAGAGGAACCTCCTAGTAATCTGAATAGTGCGCTTCGCTAATGCGTCTCTCTCACGTGTCGTGACATAGTTAGGAAGGGGTATGAATCCTGCAAGTGTGTGTGGGTAGTAGGGTGTGTGTAATTGCAAGTGTGAGAGAACATATCCTTTTGGCAAATACTACAATACACCAGATGCTGCATATTCCCACAGTAAACACAGGGGATGTCACCACACTATCAGCACAGCCAAACAGGGCTACTTGGCCAGTAATGCCAATAGTACGCTCCGCTACTGGGTCTGTTACCATTGTCAGAGCACAGATAGGTATGTTTTGGAAACCCACAACTGCTACGTGTGGTTGTGTCACACAATATGACCTTGTGTGGGTCTTTGTGCATAACAATGCATGCCATTGCCTAAACCAGCAATGGCAATGCACACATGATGTATGTGTGTGACACATACACATAAATACCTGTGACCTGCAGTAGTTACCATGTCTGACACGTGCCTCGAGTGGATAAATGGTATTCGCAATGCATAACAATATGACTGTGTCTTACTGTGCAGGGGCCACACGCGGTATGTGTCTATACAGTGTGGGTTGTATATGGTAAAATACCTACAGCAGGGAATACACATCTGGTCTGGGCCATATATTCTACATGTAGTCGATGAACAGGTGCTGCATGTTCCCACCTGTTGTGGGAGTGGTAACATGTTATTCCACTGCAATTCAGTGACCACATGCTGGGAACCTTTCAGCTAGTGTGTTGTAGCTACAGTAATGCTCACGCACAATGTTTGGCTGGATGCAGTCCAGCCATATAAAGACATTTCTTGAGACTGTCATATTGCCAGTGTTGTTATGGAGGATAGGTGGGTTTCCTGTGTATGGGAGGGTTGTGTGTGCCAGGCTATAAACCAGAAGGCAGTCCAACACACTGTTAGCTGCACATGAATAGGCCCTGATGCTTTGTGCTGTGCCAACAACCTGGAGGTGTGTGTATCTGTGGTGCCTTGGGATACCACCCCCCTGTCCATGTGTGTTACATATGTAGGGGACGACAGGCATGGTATGAGGTATAACCTGGCAGTGATGGGTTGCACCTGTGAGCCATGAATCAGGACTCTGGTACTGCACAGACATTGCAGTTCACCGTGCTAGGGACAGTGTCCAATGCATACATCTTGCGGTGTACACTGCTGGTGTTGTGTAGCATCACTGTTAGTGTCCTATCTTGTGTGATACCCATGGAGGTGGCTATGTAATTTATGTCCTGCAGCAAAAGGCACTATGTGTGTATCAAGGGGCTTCGCCAATATACAATGGCCCATGGGTGTCTCGTGCAAGTTGCCCCTCGCAAATCATTGTGGCTTCCCTAGCATGTAAGCACACGTTGACAGCCAGTGGATACCCTATGAATGACATTGGAGATTGAGCAGAATGTAGACATAGAACACCCTTCCTACATATAGTTGTAGCATACCTAGTGAGGGTATGATGGCAACCAAGATCAGGCTCATACTGGCCCATGCCACATGCTGAGAGATCCCTTCTATGTTCCCTATCATGTAGTCCAGGGAGGTATGTCCCAGGTCATCCATAGTGGCATGGTCAATGACTGAGTCATATGTGTCCATGCCTCTGACTGACCTGTATGCATGTGTTTTGTGGTGGACCATAGTGCTCCACAGGCATATCACTGTGACCTTCACCATGTACAGCCTGTTGAGCAGGACCCCACTGCAGCAGCCAAGAGAGGTACCTGACACATCTGTAGCAGGTGTGTTGTGTAGCCCTACAGGCTATGAGTGTGTGGCACACGTGATGTGTGTGCCATGTGTGGCATGTGCTCTGTTCCAACATAACCTATGCCTGTGTTCCAGCTGTGGAGGTGTGTGATGCTCAGGCAGGATGCTATTCTGAGTCTCCAAGTATGCCCCAGTGTGTTCAGATTGCTGTCAGTGCGGGTCTATGTCAGACTGGTATTGTAGTCACTGTAGTATGTCATGCCACCTGACAGGGTATGGCATTACTGGGTTCAGAGTGCTCAGTCCCCAGATTGGCTATGTGGTGGCATCCCACACATGTGTTGTACATTCCTGGCCAAGGGTGAGGGTTGACTGCATATATGTGGCAGCTGTGACATTGCCACATGATTCACATAAACCACAACTGGACCATAGAGGTGATTCACAGGTTACCTTTGCACATGCTACCATAGTAGTGTGATTGCCATGGTGATTACCAACACATAGGGCCAATGGGGAACAACATACTGAAGGTGTGTATGTGTGGGTGTACTGCTACTGATTTCATAGCACTGGCATATATGACTGCACACGTGGGTAAATGCCAGGTAAGACATGTGCAATGTGTCACAGGCAACATACATGCGAACAGGACAGACAGTGATGTTCTGTCATGTGTAAACTTGACATACGTATAGTACGCTATGCAGATGTCACTAGGAGTCCACAGAAGCACTGTAACTCTGCATTGCAGGTGGAAGCAGTGTTCCAGGGAACCCCAAGCGAACATGCATGCAAACAAAGCTACAGTAAGCAGGGCTGGAAGTAGTCCATTGTACAACACAGAAGGAGTAACACTAACAGTAGGTAACAGTGCAAATATGTAGGCACTATCAACATGTACCCAGGAATGCACAGCTCAGATGTCCATGGTAGAACTGATATTATGTCATAGTTAATTGTGATTTGGATTACATTGGTACTGCATACATATCAACAGGCGCAAACATCCACATTGCATAGTCATTGTGGGCAACTTGCCACCATTACTGTACATGTCCATCATTGCATATCACTACTTGCATTAGCTTCCCCCCTGTGCTACCCATGTATGTGGCTATCTGTTGACATCCTTACCACCGGTATGCAATAATGTGCAGCTGTTACAGTTTGGTACGTACTATGGGTGTAGATAACAATTCAGGACAGTCATACGGTTACTGCATCAGGCATGCTGGGATATACACACAGTCATATCAGCACACTGTACTTTTACCAACATGATACTACTAATACACTTCTATGTAGTCACCCTGTGCATCAGCAACATGTTTACCTGTTCCTGCACTGATGTTGGAGATTGCAGGAGGTGGTACAGTTTCATCATATGCACAGGGTGTGAATTAGGTATGCCTGAGTCTGCCACTGATACCACCAATTGACATGTGTGTGTGTATGTGTGTTGGTGAGGGACAGCAGTACAGGGTGGGGCACTGTTGGTGCAGTGTGTGCGTGTATGTGGTAGCCCTAGGTGTTAACATTTCGCATGTGTGTATGCACGCACACAGTTCCACCTCATGGCTGCCATATACAGGAGTTTGTGGACAGCCACAGACTGTACCTGGCAGGTCATACAGATCAGTGTCTGTGGGCATGGACACGGTACCTGTGCCTGGCAGGGGTGCTATGGACTGTATCTGGTACTAAGCCAGACTGGGTACTGTCATCAGAAGTGGGAGTGTGTTGACTGGACACAGGTCCCTGTTGGGACTGTCCAGAGCCATGTGGACGTGGTCTCCTGGGGTGTTCCCATGACAGCACAGACCCAGCATTGCAGGGGCTGCTGCTGGCACTATGGGGGCGTCCGTGGGCCTGTTGTCATCTGCGCTGACTGCCAGCTGCTGCTGTTGCTGGCATACGGCCATGTCGATGCCGCAATAGCCCATCATTGCCCTGGATCATGGACATGTGGTTGTGGAACTGCTGTAATATGTCCCCACAACGTCTGTCTATGACATCAGTGAAATTACGGATAGCATCCGCGATGTCATGCATACTGTCAGTCATGGCTGTGCGACATGCTCTCAGCTCCCTCAGTCCCTGTCTGGTGTACCTTTCCATACGCGACTGTGCCTGCATGACAGCCCGAAACATAGCTGAGGTTGACAGACCTCTTTGGGCACGTCTGCCAGAGGCAGTACACCCACGGATGCTCTCACAAGAACCCATGGGCAACTGTCTGTGTGGTACCATCGCAGGACCCTGCTCATGGCTGTTGTGTGGGGAAGCATGTGCCACAGATACCACATTACCCTGGTCAATGCCCATTGTATCCTGTCCATCACCTAGGGACAATGGTGACATAGGATGTACTGGCAGGATGACTGTGCGCAATGATGGGGTTGACAGCTGTGTACTGTCAATTGGCTGACCAATGACGGACCCTGACACACCTTCCTGTGTCATTACACAGATATCATCATTATCAGTACCTGTGGCACCAAATTCAGGTTCCCTGCTGCAGGACACCAGAGCAGCACCAGAACCTGTGGGAGGAAGACAGGAAACACAGTTTACAGTGTCTACACAATGTTACCAGTGATGCACTTATGCACACATGCACACATGCACACGTGGACACATGCACACTTGGACACATGCACACATGCACACGTGCACACATGCACACGTGGACACAGGCACACATGCACACATGCACACATGCACACATGGACATGTGCACATGCGGACACGTGTACACATGCACACATGCACACGTATACACGTGGACACAGGCACACATGCACACGTGGACACAGGCACACATGCACACATGCACACGTGGACACAGGCACACATGCACACCCCACAGTATACACACAGAGCACTAATGAGTTACACTAGTATTACTAGCACTATCAGGACTATTATAGGTATTGTTAAACCACAGTCACCAGCATGGATGGGCTGCCTTGCTGTAACACCGGAGGGACCTGCAAAAATGAGGAGATTAATGTCAGTGGGCACAACTGTGCCATTGATACTGCATATGATACAGTGCAGTAGTACACCAGTTGCCTTTCACACGTCAGCTGCTGATATTGCCAATATCACACCTGCACAATTAATACTATGTTGACAGCTACATACCACGGACACACCTTACACATGCATAAACTAACAGTGTACAGAACAGTCAAGTGTACATATGGCATATTACCTGAATGCTTCATGTCATGCTGCTGTGTGGATCCAGCCTCCATCATGATGCAGGCATATTGCTGTTGCTGTTCCGGGGCTGGAGCCACAACACTTAGGAGTAGCCCCTCCAGTCTGGTGAGGGGGATGTGGCCACCCCACCTCCTGTGGCAACCTGTTGCCTGTGGATATCCGACGCACGCTGACGGACATTTCTGATTAAATCACTGCAGTGATGTTGTACCTGCTCATATGTCCTATTATGCGTGCCAATGTCATTTACCCTACGGACAAGGTCTTGCCACAGTGCAGCCCTCTCCTGTTGATTCTGGCTGGTGCGGGAAAACAGTATGTCATAATCCCGCACCAGGCTCTGGTGTATCTCCTCATCTTCTGCTGCAGAGTAGGCAGGATTACGCTGACGCGCCATGTCCCTGGAAGAGAACACAAACAGGATATCAGCAGACTATGTCAGCAATACATGGCACACATATTATACATGATACTCAACTGTAGTGATATACTACTACTCCCATATGTAGCATGTGTGTGTCTCTTGGTGGATACACAAGTACATGGCCAGATATCAGTGCTCAGCCAACACCTGTGCAATAATACCTGCCACATTTCATACAACATAGTAGCATGCCCCATCGGTCAGCACACTGCGACGGGTCCAATGCACAACCTCACTCTGGGGGTTCATACCAAGGTACTGTATGTGGAACGCCATCCACTAGTGTGATCTGGACACAAGTTACTCAGCCTGGATATACATATCCCACCACCACCACCACCAGCACAGTAGACTACTTTGATATGTATGTGATTAGACAGTTATTCACTTGTTAGGACTGAGATGGTATCCATGCAGCCCACTGGGCCAGTGGAAGCCACAACCCACACTGCTGACCCCTTTGTGAATGCTTCCCACGGACATCCCAAAGATTGCATGGAACATGCGCACACATTTCTAACCCAGACCCTATGCACAAAGGTTAGGCATCCTGTCTGGTGGACCCCAGCCAAAGGCAGATTGTATAATGATAGAAGGAGGCTACTGCAGGAGAGAGCAGATTCACATTAAGGGAAGGCGTCTGTGGTCAGCACTGGTAATAAGCTATGGTCTCTCATAACAACATCTACGGCCTACTCCGGGAGGGAAATGGCCATGAACACTATAGATAACCACAAGGCCTTCTTCAGTTATGTTACACATATGGAACAAATGCCTCAGATATGCTCTGAGTTAATACACACCTACTTAACACTCACCGAACACACAGATATTGGCAACATTCTTGCAGACAGGTTCGGTGCACGTATCCCCCCTCCTTCTCCCCCACTTAGAAATACTTATCACAGCTGAATGTAACCTCCCTATCATCTCACATGTCCAGGTGAGGGCCGCCCTCAGCAAAGCAGAACACACAGCATCAATGTGACCTGATGGTATCCCTGGATGTGTGCTACGTGAACTCCAAGAGGACATAAAACTGCATATAAGACTGATATTTAACCTTGGCCATACTACAGGATATGTACCTGAACACTGGCATACAGCAACAGTGGTCCCACTCCACTAAGGAGGCACCTCTACTGACCCTGGGAACTACCGCACCATAAGCTTAACCAGCCTGGTCTACAAAGCTATGGAATGATTCAGTATGGGACGCATATACAGCGATATCGGGTACCTGCAGACACTTGTTCCCGGCCAGTTTGCCTTTGTGATGGGCTGATCCTGCCTTTTGAACCTGGTTGACCTTTCAAAACAGTCACTACAGCCATTGATGAGGGCAACGCAATCCATACAGCCTACCTGGACTTGCCTAAGGCCTTCAACACAGTACTCCACTCAGGCATCATAGACAAGCTCATTAGCTTACATGTTACTACATATGTCACATGATGGGTTGCACACTGGTTGACATACAGAATGCATAATATCGATATTGTAGGAGCCATGTCAGACTCAATGCCAGTCACATGTGGTATCCCACAGGCCTCTGTCCTAGGACCCCTCTTGTTTGGCATTTATTTCTCAGATGTAAAAGCAAACCTGTGCGGGTTGTGGATGACAAAGTTCCCAGATGACTGCTAACTAAGCGCCATAGTCGTTACACCAGCTGACACACACATCCTACAGACAGGCCTCACTGCAACAGAACACTGCTGCCAGGATCATGGCCTAACACTGAATGACATGTAATGTATAGTCATCCCCTTTGGGTGGAACTACGTGCACACAACATATCACATGGACATACCTATAGATACAGACCTGTGACACATATGGAGGGTTCACAGTATGCAGACTATTAACCTATTACTTTACATTACCTGTGTTTGTCACGGCTGGTTACAAGCGCTACTACAGCTTCCTGCTGCTGCTGGCACGGCTAGGTACTGTCACTGCTGACAGCTTCAACTCAGTTTGTGTACTGTGTGTTGTTGTTTGTGTTGTTATTTCTCTCTCTCTCTCTCTCTGTCTCTCTCTCTCTCTCTGTCTGCCTCCAGACAGTGCAATGAACGTATTGCATGTGTGAAGTGTGAGTACAGGATGCTTTTGTAGGTATCTGCATAAGTCAATGTGATGGCCTCTGCACCAATTGTAAGCCAGCATTTGCTAAATGCATGCAGCCAGTTGTGTACTGATTGCAGTTCTCACTGTGATTTCAAGACAGTGCTATAAAAGGGTATGTGAGATAGGCATTGCCCTTTCAGATTGTAAGGGCGGGGACCATGCTGGTATGCTGTGGACACTGTTCTGTGAGTGTAAAGGTTAGTATCTCTCCCATGATTCAGGCTGTGTTGTAGATTCACATTTCTCCATTCCTCTCTCCTGTTTCCTGTAGTAAGTGTGTATGCACACTGACACCTACAACTATATATATATATATATATATATATATATATATATACATATATATGTAAATATACATACATTTATATATGTACATTAACTGACATTATTACATACTAGCTACCAACTAGCATGGCTGTTCACACACTACTATTATGGAAATCCACTAGTTTTGACAGTAAGTATGAATTACATGCTTTGTGTACTACACATCCTATATTCCCTTTACATTCATTCCTACTATTACATGATATATTTATTTTAGCACAATGTTCTTGTATGACTCATGGCTTAGTGGGAGGTGATGTAGACTACTGTTTCTAAGGTCCTGGGTTCGGGACTGACAGTGGGATTTTATTTTGCTTTTGAACTGACTACAGGACCTGTCAATCAGAGTGACTAAGGCACTTTTAAGCAGATGTAACTGGGTTAGCGCTGGTTTGCGCGGAGCTCCCTCATGCGCACTGGCGTTCAGCTATGCGCACACCCGCTTACAACCACTTAACAGTGCTTACTCTGGCGCACACATGCGCTATTTTCTTTGAAAGAAATGAAAATGGGGAGACAGGAAAGTGGTGAAAAAGGGGTCCCAAAGAGGGTAAGACAGTAGGGAAACAAGCTTGGGTTTTGCAGGAGGGATGTAGGTAAGGCCCATAGCTGCCCATTTCTTCATCAGCAACAGCTGTGCATATGTATGTAATTTGGTGTGACATTTGAAACCTTCCACCCCTGAGAGAGATGTCAGGACAACAATAATACTTGTTGTACAGCCAATTGTAATTGATAGTTTCCATGTCCAGCAGACATGTGTGCGGAATGGGCAGCTATGTATGGGGCATAATTTTTTTGTGGGTACAGAGTGCCCTTTTTTTTTCAGGTGAGAATGGTATGTCAGTATAGCTGGGGAGGTAGGTTGGGTAGGTCAACAGACAAGAAAAACAAGATGCAAACAGGGGTGGTGTATGACACATGTGGGGGGGGGTACACAATTGACGGGGACGGATGTTTGGATATCCAGAGCCCATGAGCCCACAGATGGCAACAGTGGAACAGATATCCCCACCCATGGGCAGTTGCCACTGTTCCTTCTCTGCCCAGGACAGGGCTGTGCTGGGGGCTGTGTAGGCCGGGCAACAGGCATGCCCGTAAGTTGTGCCACCTGTGCCTCAAGCTGGCGTAGGGGCCCAAGAACAGAGTCCCGGATCTCCCTACGCACCACAGTCCGGACGCTATGGTGGGTGAGTGGTGGTTCTCCTCTGGCCACACTTGCAGAGGGGGGACGGGCCCCATCCCCTGCAGCGCTTCCACCCGCAGATGGCACAGGGCCACCGGAGGAGGGACAAGACTGGGCACTAGTGCCAGGTGCACTCGCCAGCTGAGGTGGGAGAGGTGGGTCCGCTGGAACCCGCCTTCCCTGTCGTCCTATGTTTTGCATTATGTCGTGACAGTTTGGGTTAGTAACATACAATACCATTCGCAATTAGTTGTAACAGCATGCATTAGTATTCCCATTAACCAAACACCCAGATATTCACACCATTGAACAGCGAGCATAACACATGCATAATTTGAACAGCAATACACAGTCCAACAACATGCAGGGTTGATTGATGGCAACAGGCCATCAGGTTTAGATGTAGGAACAGGGCAGATGCATCAACGTACATGCAAATATTTATGACCCAACAGGACAAATGTCCAGGGGTGTTAATTGTGATTGCACATACTAATTTCACGTGGAATGGATTATATGTGGTTATAGGGTGGGGTGAAGAAAATAATATTAACACCTTCGAATACCAATACACATGCTGTACATTTCTAATAGCTGCAGATATATACACACTACTGTTCTAACTACAGTTTCCTATATGATAACTACTTCAATTTGGTGATAGGACTGTTACTGCTACATCAATATACATTTTACTGTTCTTCATACACGTTCATATCTGGCTTTGTTCAGCTACATCATCCTGCTACATTTGCTTTATATGGCTATAGACAACTGTGGATGATTGGTATTTCAGACAATCATACTATCTGCATATTGCAGACTGAGAGCAACATATCCAGATTTTGGGATACACATTCCAGCTGCAGCAACACTTTGAACACATTTCGCAGTTTGGTTCTACTTGTCACATTCATTTCATTCTGTACTGCCTGCAGTATACATTATTCAGGGGTTATTACTACTTTATTGGTGGATTCATAACTCTTTCTGACACTCTCTCACTTGTTTTCATTTTACTATTCAGGATGGTACTTACTCCTAGGCTTTATTGACATGTTTTACCTGTAGTTATTACAATCCTTTCCAGCAGTCTCACTTCTGTCATGTTTCAGTATTTCAACAGGGATATATTTCACACATGTGATTTGCTCATCTTCTGCAGCTGTACTTTTCAGCCTGCTGCAGGTTGTGTACTATTATATTACAGGTGGGGCATCTTTATTTCAGACTTTATTTCAGACATTTTCATTTTTCTCTTTGGATTACAGACTGCAACACACTTTTGTAATCAAGCAATACTTGCAAACACTCTTACACTGTTACTTGCACATTTTATTACTTAGTGACTACACTGCACTCTTTTGCTAACTGTCATACTTTTATATTTCTTTACAGTTACTGGGAGTGGATTACTGACCTGCCTGGTGGCGCATCCGCACCAGCCTATCGCCATAGGCTCTGCGGTTCGCAGAACGGACACCTGCAGCTGTAATATAAATGAAGTAATATTGGAATACACATCTCCATAATATCAGCTAGTTTAATTTCTTACATACATAATTAAATGTAACTTACTCAGTAGTGGGGCGTTGGGCATTTGCCGGGCCTCCTGGATCCAAAGGTTCAATTGGTCCTGCTTATGTCTCTTCAGGTCCGCATGGTGGTGACAGACCTGCTCACCAGTCCTTGGAATCTCTGTGGCACTGGTGAGATAATGAGCCAACCGGTACCACGCCTCAGCCCTATATGCTCCCCACAGGACCTGGCCCTGCATGAGTTGGGCCTCATGATTGTGGACTAGGAGCCAGACCATGTATCTGGACTCCTCAACGCCCCACCTCTGTGCTCAAAAGCAACTGCCCTCACCTACTCCTGACATTCTGGCTGCAAGTTAGTTCTACAATCGTTTATGCTGTGTATTCCCGCCTATGGGGCTTATATATGCCGTTTTTCCCAAACATATCTGTAATTAGCCATTTTGGAATTGTATCAACTTCACAAAACCTGCTTTGTCATGCTCCACTTTGTATTCATTCATATATATTTGCTATTACTGCGTTTCTAGGTACTGCTGTCATGGCTTAGTGGTTCAGTACCTTGACTATGGTGCATAGTATCCTGGGTTCGAACCTAGCCACTGCTTTTTATTTTTTATGACTGTCTAGACAGGCTAGGGGGTGTGTCTGTGTAAAGGCAGTTTTGATACAGTTTGCTCAACGTTGCCCGTTGGTTAGCTTCTTGGCGCGGTGCGCAGCTCCGCGCAAACGGGGTACGCTGGTTTACGCTTCATTTGGCTGTTAGCACACATATCATGCTCAGCTCAGCTAGGAGCACACAGTTTCAGCGTGTTAAACCACTGCTCACCTACGGGCACTCATTTTACACCTGTTAAACAACTGCTCACCTACGGGCAGATGCACTAACCTTGTTAAACTGTAGCTCAGCTATAGGCACATCACGCATTTTTTATTGTTTTGTTATCTCACATTTCTTTAAAATAAATGGACTATTTCATTACATTTTACATAAAATATAATTTTATATGAGTACATATTTGTCAGGGACTTGTTTCGTGCTTATTTTACTAAAATAAAAATTGATGTTGTGGGGGCTCGAACCATGAGTGCCTGCTCTTCAGCCAACGTCTCTACCGCTATTGCTTCTTGGCTTACGTTGCATATTTAGTTCTTATATGCTTTTCCACTGACTGCTAACTGTGGCTAAGCTACGGGCACGTCCGCCCAAACGAGCGCACTCACGGGCAAACATCTTTACGATTTAGAAAAATATATAACATGTTCATTTATATATTTTATGTTCATAGTCTGTGGGGGCATGTGTTGTGTTGTGTTTATTCACATTTCCATGGCCTCTGTCGTGGGTGTTTACTTTGGGCACTTTTAATTTTCTGGGGGTGTGTCCGCTTGCAGGGCTCGGCCTACGGACACGCCCCCTACTGTCTTCCACGGACCGTGTTAGCCTTAGGTGTGATTCAGCATGCCCTCATGCATATGCATGACATGCTGACGTCACACCCTTTAACTGCAGCCTCCGTGTAAGCCTTGTATCTCTTACATGGAGGCTTCGTGAATCCTGCCCCATAACTATACTATAATATATAAAAACTATTGAGACCTTATTAAAAACATTCAGTGAAACATCTACAATGTCTGAAAAATAAAGTGTAAAAAATGAGTTATATGCAAGTGTGTGTATGTGTGTGTGTGTGTGTGTGTGTGTGTGTGTATATATATATATATATATATATATATATATATATATATATATATATATATATATATATATTTATATATTTATTATTTATTCTTATTTATTTATTTTACATTTGTTGACCGGGCTAGTCTAACTGGATATATGTCCATTTCAGTAGAGGCCCGAGGAGAAAAGCTCCGAGACAATAAAAGAAAAAAAAATTTTATACAAATAGTCCACAAGAAAAGTGGAAATACAAAATAATTACATAAGTGTACAAATGATTGGCAGGAATATTATAGCAAAGCATTTTTTTTATTTTTTTTTTATTTTAACTACTATATAGGAAAAAGAAAACAAAAATTGTTCTTTTTCAGTTTATATAAATATAAAATATATATACATATATATATATATATATATATATAAGAAAAAAACAAGAAGATATTTAATGTACATAAGATTCACACAGCACAGTAGGGAGGTACAAAATAAAGAGAAAAAAAATGTTTAGTCACATCAAATATAGAAGGTAGAGAAGTGTCAACAAAAATAATTCAGTTAGGGAGTCAAAATAGAAAAAAGGAGAAAAAGTATCAGTCAGGCTTGGAGCAGGGGCAAAGCCATTGGGTTTTAATGAAGTTTTTCAATTGTTTCTTGAAAAGGTTGGTGGAAGTAAGGGATGTTATTTCAGTTGGAAGTTTGTTCCAAGTATTGCCAACAGCATTTGAGAATAGGCAGTCCCCAGATTTGTTAATGGATTTAATTGTGGCAACTTGTAGCTTTTTAGCAGATCTTAGGGTAGGAAGGTTTTTATAAGAATTTAATAGGCTACATAGTATGGGAGTATTTGTAGGATGATGTCAAATCTTGTGAATAAAAATAGTTGCTGGAAAACTAGTTGGTTTTGTACTTCCAGCCATCCTAGAAGTTTAAGATTAAGGCAGTGGTGAGTACAGAAAGGGGCACCAGTGGCAAATTTGGCTATGTTGTTGTAGGCGGTTGCTAGTTTATTTAGATTGCTTTTGGATAGATTCGTATAGATAGGGGAGGCATAGAGTAGGGTGGAAATGAGGTGGGCTTGGGCAATAGAGATCTTTGCTGACTCTGTAAGAAATGGTCTGATTCTATAGAGGAATCCAAGTTTTCTATTTACTAATTTAATAGTTGAGTTAATGTGTGTGTCAAAGTTGAGATGGTTGTCTATTATTACACCGAGGAGTTTGGTGGTGGGTTTGGGGGTCATTTCTATGCCATTGTTTGATTTCATGATGAAATTGATAGAGGGGGACTTCTGTGTGGGGGTAAATAGTAGTAATTTAGGTTTTTCGGTTTCAGGAGGAGACATCTTTGATGGAACCAGTTTTCAACTAACGTAAAGACTGTTTGCACGCTATTATGTAATTTTGCAGGGGAGGATGCGGCACATATCAGAGTCAAATCATCGGCATATTGTATGCATGTAGTTTGGAGAAGGGAGGTTTTTAGATCATTAATGAAAATTGTGAAAAGGAGAGGTCCAAGAATGGATCCTTGAGGGACACCAAGGGTGATAGGAAGCTGAGACGATAGATTGTTTTCCCATAGGACGACTTGTTTTCTGTTTTCAAGGTAGGATTTGAACCATTTTACTAATTGAGGATCAAGAGAGAGTGATGCAAGTATACCTATCAATAGTTGGCGGTTAACCATATCAAACGCCTTTGAGAGGTCTATGAAGAGTGCAGAAGACAGAAGGTTAGTATTCCTGTTTTTATTAATGCAGTCTGTAAAGGATAGAAGAGCTGTTGTAGTACTATGGTGTGGCCTGAAACCATGTTGGCAGTCAACTAGTAGGTTGTTTTGTAGGAGGAACTAAAGTAATTGCCTGTGGATACATCTCTCCATAATTTTTGCAAGGGGAGAGAAAAGGGCTATGGGGCGGAAGTTTGATAATTCATTTGAGGTACCTCCCTTATGCAGAGGGATGATATGGGAGACTTTCCAGATGGATGGGACATAAGATTCAGAGATAGTTCTGTTTATTAGGATAGAAATAGGGTAGGCAAGTACACCAGCTGCAATTTGCAGGTATTCAGCTGGGAGAAGGTCAGCTGATGGTGTACATGGTTTAAGTTTAAGAAGCAAGGTGTGTATTAAAGATGTTGGAACAGGATGAAGGTTAAAAGACTGGGGCAAGTTGGTTAGTGAGGGAAATTTAGTGGTGGTAATAGGTGGTAAGGTAGTTGCGAGTGATTGGACTGTTTCAGAGAAAAATTTGTTAAAGGTGTCGGCAATTTGGTTGGGAGAGGTTTGGGTTAGGTTAGAGGGGGTAGGTGTTTTGGAGTGTCCTGGGTAGAGTAATTTGTTGATACCTGACCAGAACTTTTGAGGATTGTTTTGTTGATTTTGTTTGATTTTGAGGTAGTAGTTTTTTGTCAAGGATTATGGATTTTTTTGTGGTGTTACGAATTTGTCTAAAATTTAGGTGATCAGTTGGGTTTTTAGTTTTTCTCCATTTGGACCAGAGTTTGTTTCTTAGTCGAATGTTTAGCCTTTTGTCCTTAGAGAGCCAGGAAGCTGGTTTATTTTTTGTTCTAACAGTACAAGTGGGAGCATGGTGCTCAAGGATCTGCAAAAATGTTTTGTTAAAGTATGAAACGGCTTTGTCAAGAGGTAGGTATTTTAGGGGAGACCAATTGCAAGCTTTGAGCTCAGCTTGAAAATTACTTGGGTTGAGATATTTTTTGTTTCTGGTAGTTCTAAAAGCTATTTGATTATGAATGTGAGTCTTTTGCCTAGAGATGTAAGTAAGAGAATGGTCACTAATATTGTCGGGGAGTATACCTGTTTGATAAGTATGGGGGTCATTATTTACTAGTATCCAATCTAAGGTAGTTTGTTTCTTGCTAGGTTTGTGGGTTCTGGTAGGAAAGGTAATGGTTTGGTGGAAGCCAAAGAGGTTTAAATGCATAGTTGGGGTGGCAGAGGTACAGCTATTCCAGTCAATATTAAAGTCACCGAGGAGTATGGTTTCTTGTGGTAGGGACATGGAAAGCCAGCTAAGGGTATTTTCAAGAGTACTGATATTGTTCCCTGGAGGGATGTATGAGCAGATAATGTATATTGATTTCTTAGTATTAATTTGAAGCTTAGAGGTTAAAATGTATGTGTAGTTAGGTGGTGGAGGATGTAAATCTAATGATGTGACCTTCAGTTCAGATTTGAACAGTATTGCTACTCCACCTCCCTTTTTATTAGATGGTCTAGTCTGAGAATATTATAGCCTGGAGGGACAATGTCATTGTCTTTAGTTGTAGGTTTAAGCCATGTTTCAGTAAGGCATAAGATGTCAAAGGAAAAGATGTCTAATAGGCCATGTAGCTGGGTAATTTTGTTATTAACACTTCCTATATTGAGGTGACCTATATGTAGAGAGTTTAGGCTTTTTGGGACATTTAAGGGAGTGGTACTAGGGGCTGAAAGAGTATTAGGGGTGGTGAAGTTAGGACCAGGATTTGGGTGGATGTCACCGTGTAGCAGTAAGCAGTTTTGAGGGTTATATGTTAGTTTGAACATTTTACAGAGAGAGAGGTGTCCTTTTTTTCATTTGGAGATATTTAATATGGGTTAGTCTATGAAAGTGTGGTAGAATGAATGATGAACAGGATGTTATGTTACAGTGTGTTAGGGAGGTGATAGGAAAGAGAGGTCTAGTTTGTCTTGGGAGGTGAAGAAATGTAGTAAAAGTTAGGGATTCATAGGAAGTTAGGCAATGAGATATAAGTAATGAGGTGAGCCTGATGAATAAGAAAAGAATGTTAAGGTGTGTAGGCCTACAGTGGTTATACATAGTTAGAGGTGTAGGGTGGTGGAGGTTAGGCTATTTGGAAGAAAAATTGAAGACTAGTTGTGATGTATGGAGTGTTTGAGGGAAAACGTGGGTGTGGAAAGGTAAGGCTAACCATAAAAGGAGCCAGAATTTAATTGATATAGAGTTGTGAAGAGAGGTAATTGGTAGATTAGGGTTGAGGGTGTGGCTAGGGAAGTATAAGGTCAGGTACATTGGGGTGGTTGGAATTTGGGGATAGGGTAGGGGAGCGGAGTGAGCCCACAGGGTGAACGGAGTGGGTAGAGACAAGAAAAGTGTTTGGCAAAGATAAAAAAACAATCAATCAGTGAAATGCTTAATTCAAGAGGGAGAGATAAGTTTACTGGTTGGGATAGAGTCAAGAAATGCTGTAGTGGAGGCAGAAAGAGACAAACAGTTTACTATGGGGATGGTAGTAGAAATTAGAGGGGAAAGGTCTGGGCCGAGGGAATAACCTTATGGAGGTGGTAGGAAATGATATGCTTGAAAATCCCATATGTCTGGAAAAGAAAAAACTGTATATAGGAGGAATACCTTAACTGGGATAGGGGAGACACAGAAATTGCAGGCAATACAATAGAAATTGTACAGAGAGAGAGGCGACAGAGGGCAGAGAGGGGGATATGGCTGCTGGCTAACCTAGGTTGGAAGTGTACCTTAGACTGCTAGAAAGTAGTAGTTACAATAAATGCATAGTAGCCAGGTTTGTAGGAAAAATTACATACTTTCTGACTTCCTTTCTTGGAAAGGTACAGAGATATGAAGTAGTTAGATGAGGCAGATGGAGATTATTACTGGGTTCCTTTACTTCTAGCAGTGAGATTTGATTCCTAGTTCAGGATATGCAAGGTTGAGGAGCTTGGAATTTTGGGGTAGAGAGAAAGAGCTGTAGTGAAAAGAAAAATCAGTTCTTTAGAGAAACTCAAACATGCAAAGAGTGTAAGGCATAAGCCAAAATACTACCAATGTACACACCTTAATGAAGTAAATACAAAATATAATACTGTAGTAGGCAGGGGAGCTACTGGATCTAGTAACAAGGTCCATAAATTACAGCAAGAATCCTAGAAAGACACTAGAAAAATACTATACATTGGGTTGTTGTAAACAGCAACAAAGTAAAACAGTTCTTGCCTACTAGCAATTGAACAGATGAAATCCACAAGTTAATGTAGTAAAACAGTAGTAAGGGTAGTCCCAGTATAATCAGAAAAAGAAATAATTTCTGCAGTCAGGTAACTCTGGCCAGTACATAATAGCATACAGAAAACAAACAGAAATCATGCAGGCTTAAAATAAAACATAAACGCCATTTCTAACAGCTGTTAACTAATATGGTTTAGCGATTCTATCAAATGAACTGTAAAACTATCAAGTTCTGGTGTTTAAATTACTGCGCATTCACTGGGCGGGAAGAGATAGTCGCTAGATCCAGCAGGCTTACATCACTTATCAACATGGAGTAGCTAATTATACAAAAGATCTGTAAGCTAATTTGTTCAGGAATTCAAAAAGCTGAGAAATTCGCTAATCCAAAAATGTGATAGTCACTAGTTCTAAGGCCTTAAGATAAAACATAAAACGTCATACTTAAACAGCTTTATTCCCATATGGAATATCTCTCTAACCAAGAGATCTTTAAACTCTAACTGGAGTGGCGTTAACTTGCTTAAGCCTTTACTAGATGATAAATAAGATGGTTGCTAGAGCCAGCAGGCTACAAATAAGCATAAGCGCCGTTCCTAAACAACTGAATTGCTTAAGTATGAGTTACCTTATTATCTTAAAGCATTCCTTAGGTAAAAAAAGAAAACAATAGCCACTAGTGGCTCCACGTGCACATTCACTGGGTTAAAAATATTAAAATCGCTAGACCCAGCAGGCTTAAAATTAAAAAATAACACCTTTCCTAAGCAGCTGTTTACTAATATACTTAAAAGATTTAACTATGAGTTAATACCTAGATAAGAAATCAAATGCCGCTAGTGACTCCATGCGGTTGATGCAGTAGAGAAAAATACGCTCAATGGTTTTAAGTAGGGCTAAACGCAATAAACAGCAACAACACAATATTAAAGTTGTTAGACCCAGCAGGCTTAAAATTAAACAATAACACCTTTCCTGAGCTGTTTGCTAATATTCTTAAAAGTTTTAAGTATGTGGTAATACCTAGATAAAAATTAATTGCCACTAGTGACTCCACGCGGTTGATGCAGGAGAGAAAATACGCTAATGGGTTTATGTAGGGCTAAACGCAATAAACAGCAACAACATCTACCGGATACTCAGCAGGAGAAAAACAGTCTTAAAACAGCAGTTTTGTGCGAACTACTATACAAGAAACATTTCTTTTTTGTCCATATTGTAAATTAATACAATCAAAAAGAAAAAAAAACAATCACTTTTCTACTCACAGCAGTAAGTTCACTAGAACCAGGGGCGCATAGCAGCCAAGAGAAGATGCAGATACTAAGGGATGGTGCCACGAGGGGCAACAGTATATAAAGGGTTAAAAGGGATGTGAGGTCAGGAAGTGAGGAGGAAGGGGAATGGGAGTAAATGCAGGTAAAGGGGGAGGTGATTACTAGTATATGCAGGTAAAGTAGGTGGGGCTGACTATTACAGTGTACGATAGACTAGGTATCAGGAAAAAAGAGTTAGGCTGGAAGAAGGAGTGAGGAGTGATAGTGATAGTGCACTGTGAATAAGTTAAGTGAGCAAGACAGAAGACATAGGTCAGATAGAAGGTGTAGGTAGTTAGGGGAGAAGGATAAGTCAAAGTCAAGAAATAATAGAATTAAATGATAGAGACAAGAAAAGTGTTTGGCAAAGAGAAAAAAACAATCAGTCAGTGAAATGTTTAATTCTAGAGGGAGAGATAAGTTGACTGGTCTGGACAGAGTCAAGAGATAATGTAATGGAGGCAGTTTACTATGGGGATGGCAGTAGAAATGAGAGGGGAAAGGTCTGGGCAGAGGGAATAACCTTATGGAGGTGGTAAGAAATTATATGCTTGAAAATCCTATATGTCTGGAAAAGAAAAAACTGTATATAGGAGGAATACCTTAACTGGGATAGGGGAGACACAGAAATTGCAGGCAATACAATAGAAATTGTACAGAGAGAGAGAGAGAGAGGCAACAGAGGGCAGAGAGGGGGATATGGCTGCTGGCTAACCTAGGTTGGAAGTGTACCTTAGACTGCTAGAAAGTAGTAGTTACAATAAATGCATAGTAGCCAGGTTTGTAGGAAAATTACATACTTTCTGACTTCCTTTCTTGGAAAGGTACAGAGATATGAGGTAGTTAGATGAGGCAGTTGGAGATTATTACTGGGTTCCTTTACTTCAAGCAGTGAGATTTGATTCCTAGCTCAGGATATGCAAGGTTGAGGAGCTTGGAACTTTGGGATAGAGAGAAAGAGCTAGAATGTTCAAGTATCTAGTCTAAACAAGTCCCATTAATTCTTCGAGCAACCATCTCCTACAATGTTGACTGCTTCTCCAGATGGCTTGTACAGACTCTGCAGAGCAGCTTAACCAACAGAATATTGCCATTATCTGTAAAACTTACTTCAAAATTCAAGTCACCTATAGCAAATCGGGACAGTCATTTATAATCCCAGTCTCACCAACCACAAAAAGTAAAAATTGTTAAAAAAAAGTATTAATTTAATAAAAAAAAAGACTGCAATAATCCCTTGTCCAACCTTCCCTTACTACTGTGACTTCCACAGCTAAGCAGAATTCTGTAGAAAGTGGAAAAAAAAAAAAAATATATATATATATATATATATATATATATATATATATATATATATATATATATATGCACACACATATAGAAAGAGAGAGAGAGCTATGTAAATATATATAAATAAGATTGTGTAAAAAGATTTAAAAAGTAAATGTTAAATGTTAAATATTAAATAAATAAATGGATATGTGCATGATGTAAAATCAGTTGGTTAATTAATAGATTATGACAATGAGTGTACAATAAACATATTTGAAAATATATACATTTAAATTAAATAATGACTGCTTTTAAATTTAAAATGCTTGAGATGGAAACAGTGTCAATAATACCAGGAGTTTGTGAGGTATTAAGTCTCACTTGCCAACATAATTCTTTACTGTCTAAAACAGTTTCAATGTCTCAACATAACGGTGTCACTTGAGCCCTGTCTATAGCAAAAAAACAAATATTTCTTGAACGTTGAACATTTCAAAGTGTGACGAAACAAAGCATTTGTCCTTTTCTTTTTTCTGATATCATAAACACATTCATTAATCCTATCTTTCAATCTTCTTTTGGTCTTGCCAACATAGAAAGTATCACAGGAGGAACAAATGTCTAAATACACTAAATGTGATGTATTACGGTTAACTTTCCCTGGACAAGAAATACTTCTTTTGTAACTGGATATTACAGCATAAGGACCCACATGTATATACCTACACATTTTACAACACCCACACTTTGCATAGAACTATGACTCCAGCAAACCTTACTCGCCCCTGACTCTAGAATGTCCTTGACAGAGGCTGAAATAATCAGTTGGGTTCCTAAATATTCTTCATGAAATAATGGTTTGGGTTGCAAATATTGTTTAAAATCATCATTGAAAATAACATCCCAATTTTTTTAACTGTACTCACGAAATAGTGGGTAGTGTTGCTAAAGGGAATAATGAATGAAAGAAAACTTATTACCTCTCAAACGTGGGGTATTCTCAAGAGGTGTAGGTTGGCTGTCCAAATCTCTATTCAGAATTGGTGAAAAACGTTCATCCCTGTGCTGAATTACCTCAGCACTGATGTTGTTTAAAAACTCAATAGGATATCCTCTGTCAATAAATAGGTATATCAAATAATGTAACTCCTCATTAAACTTGATATCACCTGAAATGAGTCGTGACAGCTTATCCATTTGACCCTTTACGAATGATTTTTTCTGAAACTGAGGATGACAATTTTCAAAGTGTAAGTATGTAGTGGAAAAGGTTTCTTTTCTAAAAATAGTGGAAGTGTAACAACCCTTTATTAAGGCTTTCCCTAAAGTTAAGTCTAAGTAATTGATCTGATTAGTATCAATTGTACAGGTAAACTTTAAAAAAAAATCAGTGGAATTTTGGTATAGTTGAAAATAATAAGTCCATTTTTTTACACTGCCTTTCCAAAGGATCAACATGTTGTCCAAAAATCTAAAATGGCTATGTGTTAATGCCAACAATTGTGGTGTAAAAACATTGTTTTTTCTCCCACATAGCTAAAAATATGTTGGTATATAGCTGAGTACAAGCTGCACCCATGGCCACTCTGGTCACTTGATGGAAATATTCCCCTTAAAAAGAGGAAATTATTAGTCAACACAATCTAGCAAATTGGTTAGTGAGCCGACATCCTCTAAGGACATAGCTGTATGTTGAAATAAATATGCAGAAAACCATTCAATGATTATATCATGGGGGATCATGGTAAATAAATTAACTACATCTACCGTGATAAAAATAACGCCTAAAAAATCCAAAGATTTTAATACTTCTAATAAATTCCAAGAATTCTTTAGAATATACTTCTTGGAATTCAATGCAGTTTTGCATTTAAAATCTACATATTTAGCTAGGAGCTCAGTCTTAGAGCCCTTAACTGACAGTATGGGCCATAACGGTGGATTGTGAGGGTCTTTATGAATCTTGGGGATTCCAAATATAGATGCTACCACATCTCCTGTTCAATCTCACCTTGCATTACATGTCAAGCAATAAAAAATCTAGTCTTGCATAAGCCATATTAATTTTTTTAATGACACCCTTTTATATATATTTTGACAAGCTAAACCCTGAAACATCTTCAAAGAATAATCAGTCCTATCCCCAAGCACAGCACCACCACACTTGTCAGGCTTCATTATGTGAATACTTTTATCCTTAGCTAAACTAAAAAGTATTTCTCTCTCATCTGATATTAAATTGTCAAGGATTAATCTTTTGTGTTTGTTATAAAAAGTTCTAACCTGATTTTTACAAATTTTCTCAAAAATTGAAGCTGTGGGGTTTGGGGGTGGGGTAATAATATTCTATGTTAAGTGTGTTATATTATGATTGCTGGCTGTTATTTGAGAATTTTTATAAATGTTGGTCAAATTTGTAAGCCCAGTTACTCTGATGAAGTCTAACTTATAGATGAAAGCACTCAGGTTTACGTTTATTTTATTTATTTAATAAAACTAATGTGGCCTCAGTTTGTGATTTTTTTCATTTGTTTTACGATTCTATTTTTCATTTGGTAGGTACAGATCAGACTGTACATACTATTCCTTAAATTTTATAATATGAACTAAAAGGCTCCTTTGGGGTGACCGTGGTGGTGCAGCGGTTAGCGTTGTTGCCTCACAGCAAGAAGTTCTCTGGTTTGATCTTTGGCTAGGGTGCCTTCTGTGCGGAGTCTGCATGTCCTCCCTGTGGTCACGTAGGTTTTCTCCAGGTGTTCCGGTTTCCTCCCACATCCCAAAGACATGCTGTAGGTGGTTTGGACACTCTAAAATTGGCCCTAGGTGTGTGTGTGTGTGTGTGTGTGTGTGTGTGTGTGTGTGTGTGTGTGTGTGTGTGTGTGTGTGTGTGCGTGTGTGTGCGTGTGTATGCGTGTGTGTGTGTGTGTGTGTGTGTGTGTGTGTGTGTGTGTGTGTGTGTGTGTGTGTGTGTGTGTGCCTTCTGTGAAAGGTTGGGCACCGGGATGGCAACTCAACACCGTAAAACTCCACTGCCATTCATGAACAGACACGTGATCTGCTGTGGCAACCCCTAACCGGGAAAAGCTGTAAGAAGAAGAAGAACTAAAAGGCTGCTTTGAAGAGGTGGCAGTGACAGGGTGATAGTTAGACTGGAAGTGCTCAGGGAGCCCCCAACTTGACATTTGTTAGAGGCTAAAATTTGCCCTGCTGTTCCAAGTATAAGTGTGAGACATGTCAGCATATCAATTATTAGACAAACCCAGGAAACATGTCAGCATACCTGTTATTAGACAATTCATCATGCCAGTTATAAATTAGATCCAACAGACATATCATTGTACTCATTATCTGAAAAAATGAGGAGATATATCACTGTACACACACTCTGGCAGGCCCGACAGTCTAAGCCATCCATGTGCATTATGCTCTCTTTCTGTTTGTAATGCAGTGTTAGACCATAACCAATGATCAATTTCATATTATATATATATATATATATATATATATATATATATATATATATATATATATATATTTGTTATAAGCTAAAACCTACTACAATATGTACATTTTGTCAAGCTGTTTTATTTCTCATTCTATGATATGTCTGAGTGTTTCTTACTTTGTGTACACAGTTGTGATTTTGTGTTTCTTTTTTTCACTCAAGCTGAGTCTAAAAATAATCCAGCTGGGTCAGTGTGTTCTAGCCTTATGAACAAATAAAAATAAATAAATACATATGACAAAATCTGGGAAGACATGTCTTCACCCCATTTAACTGGTGTCAGAGCCATAGACTAAAACTAAATGCAAGAAATGCATAACAGTATCCTTTGGGAAGTCATCCACCCCTGGTAACTTTCATATTGACAACACACTCCTTAGAGTTGACCAGGTAGTCAAGGACTTAGGGACACACATAGATAGTAATCTAGCATTTGACCATCATATGTCTACAGTACTGAGCAAACATCCTATGTTGTGCAACGTATAAACAAAGGTATGGCATCTAAGTCCAAGGAAGTCATTGTTCCACTGTATTCGGCATTTATCAGACCTATCATTGAGTACAATACCCCCTTTGGTATGTACCTAACAGGCATATCCAACAATTAGAACATCCACAGAGGAAATGTCCTATGTAGACTGCCTCAAGGCCCTATCATTGTATTCTGTCTCCTACAGGGTTTTGAGGGGAGATCTATGCCTGGCATACAGGGCATTGTCAGACCCCACTCTGATGGACCTCCTGCATATCCACAAAATAAACAAGACCAGAATTACCAAACTAAACATTTAAACCTTGCCTGTGATATACATAGGACCTGCTGGAGATACAGGTTTGTATCCCACAGATTATCCCATCAATGGAACAGGTTCTCCATCCATGTGAAGCAGAGTTCCTCCCTAACCCCATTCAAGTGCAGCTTGGACAATTGGATGGGGAACAGAAAATTCATCCCTGATTTGGCACCTATATCTCTAATGGACACAGGAAACCTGTAAATGGTTCATCTTCCAGGCTCCTGCTTGTAAATGTTTCATCTCCCAACCCCCTGCTTACACTTATCAAGGGTATCAGAACTTGTCAGAGATTTTGGATGCATGGCTAGGCTTAAAAAGGCCTTTGTGGTCACTAGCCTAGTAAACACCTATGAACCATGAAAATGTCATCTTCACCATTATTAAATACATCTACTGCCATAACGTTTGTCAGAGGGATCCAAACAATGCATTAATTAGCACTCCTCGTATGTTTTTGACAGACCTTCTGTATTTTGTAGCTGTAGACAGTATACTAGGTATGTCACACACCGTCACTATTGTGTGAAGTGCTATAAGATATCACACATTAAATCTTTCTGCACAACCTCAGACATGGCTGTACCAATGAATCATGAAGGATATTTAACTGGAAGGAAAAACACTGGTGACTAGTGTTGCCAATTTTTCATGTCAAAAATTCTGGACATGTACATGAAAGCAAAATGCGTGTAACTTTGGTACCTGGCATGCAAAATTTTGCTTAATAATGTTTAAATTGAACAGAGATGATCAAGCGATTATGATAGAGTAATTTTTATAATATCTATACTACTGTATTGTACAGTATTTTGCCAAATATAAGGTTTGAACACATTTTCTCATGCATAATAATTTAACAAATGTTAACTTGCGTGACTCCAAACATGCAACAGCTAAAATTGGAGTGCATGTTGTAACTTTAAGAAGCATTTTGAAGTGTAGGCACTTGCATATAAATAGTGAGCACGTGCAGGCAGCTGTGCCATTTTGAGAGAACAGCCAGAGTGTGAGCATGTATGAGTGTGCTAGTCAGTCTGTTTATAAGTTTACTAAGCCTCATTCTAGATGTGTTTTTATATAATAAAGCTGCTTGAACCGAACACACAACTGTTCGTCTGTTTTGCCTTGACCAGACGAGTGACATGGAGGAAGAATCATATGACCATACTGATGAAACTACAACATCCTGATTTCACAATGATACAACAACCACATACTTCAACACTGCACCAGTCCTACCTTACACTGCATCTGTGACGTTACTGTCTCAAAAGTTACCTAACTGGACATACCTGATAAATTACTAAATAGAGGGTGGCAGCTGGAAATGACCTTATGACCTACTAGGGTATTCAAGGGTATTATTCCTAGTCTGAAAATGAAATGCCTACTGTGTAGAGAAATGAATGTCATCCAGATGTGCACTTGTGATGCTAAACAGATAAAAGTTACTACAGTATAACACAATCTCCATCTCTCTCTGATGCAGCTAGACATTCTCAGAAACTAAAGATAAAGTTGAAATTTGGGAGTTTCTAAGTGCTGTACCTCTCTAAGATTAACTTTATATTAGCAGGAAAGGAGGAAAAGGAGACCACATTGCCTCAGAGATAAACACCACCAATAAAAAGCCAGGTCACATTACACTCCTCTGTTTGAAATAATAGGAACGTACCTTGGAAACTAGAACCAAAATCTGTTAATGTGCCCCTCTTGTCTTGAGCAATCTCTGTCCCATGCAGTAGCCTTTTAAACACAGACAGGATCATCTTGTGTGCACCGAATACCATAATGCTACCACCAGTAAACTTTTATACTAAGATCCCTTACACCCACGTGGAATTAAACAGACCATTTGCTTCATGTGACACCACTTTCCGCTGGTGTCGTAAACACACAGCCAGAAACTAAGCTACCTATACATGTAACTTTGCAGCACAACACAGTAATATTAAGACAATAGATAACTGTCTTTGTTTTTTTTTTTTCTGGACAATATGCTGTCTGGAAAAGGCAGTCTCCATTTTCCAGACAGTGTCCCTTAATTCCTGATGGTTGGCAACCCTACTGCTAACCCATATTTATACATAACAGTCCCTGTCACATGAAGACAGCACCTTGTGAAGTAATTGACTACCACCAAATGCACAGAGAGTAAACCTGCACATACCAGTATGGCACAGGATGTGCAACAGGGCCAGGTGCACTTAATGATCCCATGGCTACACCATTTTAGGGGACATAACTCTTGTACATCTAACACCACAACTTTTGCATAACAAACAGCAATGGTTGTCTACATTTCTGCAATTACCAGCAATGGCAATGCACTCAATTGGCAAATATAAAATACATACATAAATTAGACATATCAAGTTAGACACAAGGAATCTCTGTATGTGATGTACACTTTGAAACTTCTTGTACATGTCTTACATGACTAGAAAAGTTATTTTTTCTTGACCTCTTATACTAGAAACAAAATTAGGAATGCAAGCTTCTCAAAAATCTTAGTTATCAGGAGCGACAGTCATCCCTTTCTCCGTACTCAGTCTCTTATAGACTCTTTCATGGAGATTTATGTCTAGCCTTTTGTACCATGAAAGATCCAACCCTATCTGATGTCGTATTCCTCCATGGAAATAATGGTACATTAAATACTTGGTTAAAGGAACTAAAACTTCATCATCAGATAAATAAGATATGCTGGTGTGATAGATTCATATCCTTGGGATGGCATGATCAACAGATCTCATTGCTTTGCCAGAGATGGTCTTCATCTGTCACTCCTGGGATTTCGGCTACTGGCTAAGGCTCTTGCCACCCCATACTGACATTTTTAGGCAGTGTCTCAAGGACAAAATGCCCAATGTAAAAACTCCATTTAAAAACAACCTCAAGGTTATGCTGCTAAATGCTAGGAGTCTCAACATGAAACTGCACTCACTGGAAGTTGTCCTCACCTTGGAAGACATAGACATTTGTGCAGTCACGGAGACCTGGTTCAAGGCTGTAACAGCATCCCAGCCATACTAGGCTACATCTCCTTACACGTGTTCAGACCTCAAATGTAAGGTGTGAAAACTAATGAAGGTGCTGTATCAATATTCATAAATGGTATGACTCCCTGGAGGCACTTCAGGTGCAAATAACTGTTGGTAGGATACCTATGCAAGTCATTGCCAGATACAGGACCCCCTCCATGAATGAGGACACCCACTCTGCCTATTTGGATCTACTTGAGTCTATCAAGATACATCCAAACACCATGGTTTTGGGCAACTCTAACTACCCTTCCATTGACTGGGTAAATAACTTGTGCTGAAACTCACTTACCCAAAAGTTCCTCGACTTCGTTAGCTCCAGTGCCCTGGACCAGCTGGTTGATACCCACACAAGGGGTGCCAACATCCTGGGTCTGGTGTTCACCAATATGGGGGACCACTGTATCACATCCACTGTGAGGTCCTCCCTGGTGAGAGCTGACCACAAATTGATCTCATTTTATGTAACTATCACACCTAACCCTCCAGCAGCAACTAATCTAAAAAAACTTCTCCAAAACAGATTTTAACCTCTTACAGGATGGTATAAATAGCTTCACTGCACCTCCTCCCTCGGATGGAACTGGCAATAATGCTGAGCTCTACATCAGTGCTTTATACAAACACCTGTATAACTGCATTGACTTAGCTGTACCTGGTAGGACCAAAACAAGCTTCTCAAGGAACAGCAAACCTGCCCTGTGAACAACTGCCATTAACAGACTTTACATTAACAGGAAGCAATTACTGTCTAAGCATAAGAGAGAGTGAGCCCTCCTAAACTGGAAACATTCCTTTCTTAGCTTAAACAAGCAAATAAGAGTTTTTATGACGTTTTCCAAAGCAAACTATGAGTCCAGATTAGCTTCCTCAACAAAGGACACCACAAGGCATTTTATAGTTACATCCATAACCTAAAAGGAAAGGCCCAGATTTGTGCAGAACTAGTAGTTAATCATACCACATATGCTGAGGCTATGGACATAGCTAACCTGCTGGCCAACAGGTTCTGTGAAAACTTCACTCCCCAGTCCCTGCCACACGTACCCCATGACATCTCTGCCACCTTTCCCCTACCTTGTATCTCTAAAGAGCACGTCGTAAATGCCCTCTCTAAGGCCAAAAACACAGCATTTATGGGACATGATAACATCCCAGACTGTGTCCAACATGGGCTCTAACATGAATTAGCAACACCACTATGTACTCTTTTCAATCTTAGTCTAAGCACTGGCTTTGTACCAGCTGAATGAATAACAGCCACCATTATTCCCTTGCACAAAGGTGGTACTTCCGCTGACCCAAGGAACTATAGACCTGTTAGCCTGACTAACCTTATCTGCAAGGCCATGGATAGAATCATTATGAACTTTATCAACTAAGATATAGGTAATCTCCAAACACTTGACCCTACTCAGTTAGGATTTGTCAAAGGGAGATCATGCCTGTTAAACCTGGTGGACTTCTTCAAGACAGTCACCAAGGCCTTGGATGAGGTGAAATCTGTGCATACAGCCTACCTGAACTTAGCCAAAGTGTTTGACACTATCCCCCACTCAGGCATCATTGACAAACTCATCCAACTAGGCATCAACCCTTATATCATTAGATGGGTCACTAACTGATAGAACTCATATAGTCAAATAGGGGAATCCACCTCCAACAGCAGACCTGTAACCAGTGGTGTTCCACAGGGATCTGCCCTGGCACCTCATCTGTTTGGAATCTATTTCTCCAAAGTGCAAGCAAAAACTAAAGATCTGTGGCTAACAAACTTTGCTGATGACTGCAAACTGGGAGCAGTCATATAATCATCAAATTATGTCAAAATCCTACAAGAGGGTCTTAAGCAAACAAATGATTGGTGCCAAAGTCATGGTCTTAAACTCAATGCAAAAAAATGTATTATCATCCCTTTTAGTAAGAGCAATGTTCCTGCTAACTACCACATCAATAGCAGCACCCTAAGTACGCACTCAGTGGTGAGAGACCTGGGCACACAGGTTGACAGCAACCTTACCTTTGACCACCAAGTCTCCACAGGAGTAAGAAGAGCATTCTATATTGCTCATCTCATAAGTATAGGCATTGCCTCCAGAAAAAAGAAGTTATAACCTCCCTGTACTCTTCCCTCATCAGGCCAATAATTGAGTACAATGCCTCTTTTGGTATGTATCTTTCTAAGCACCTGCAGCAATTGGAGAAACCACAAAGGTTCCTCACAAGGAAAATCCAAGGTCTTCAGCATCTGTCTTATGGTGATCTTCTGAAATCACTGTCACTTAATTCTGTTTCATACATTCTACTCAGAGGTGATCTCTGCCTTGCATACAAGGCAGTCTCTGACCCTGTGTTATTGGGAAATGCTGCATATCCATAAATCAAATGGTAGACGGGTTACTCGCTCTAAAGAGATTAACCTGGTATGTGACATTAATAAAGCCTGCTGGAGGGACATATTTGTCTTTCAGAGATTAGTACACCTTTGGTATAGACTCCCACTTCATGTCAAACAGAGCACCTTATTGGCCCTCTTAAAACACAATCTGGATGATCGGATGGGTGACCGTAAATTCATCCTGGGGGGGGGGGGGTTCCACCTGTGTCCTTCTTGGACAAGAGCAATAGGTGCTTATCATGGAAATAAGTGTAAGAACTTGGCTAGGCTTGTAAGGGCCCTAGGGCCATTAGCATAGTAACTTCCTATGATCCTATGATCCCAGTGTAACCCTCACCTCTGGAACAAACTCCCACTACATGTCAAGTGAAGTAGCACCATTGACACCTTCAAGGTAAACCTAAATAATTGGATGGGCAGCCTCAAATTCTCTCACAGTCTATCTTGTCTTATCCTCCTTGAGGCTAGAAGGAAATTTTGAATAGGGCTTTTTGGCTGGAGTTGAAATGGTCAGCAGACTGGTTGCCTAGTACTTACTTATGGAACTCACCATATTCACAAACACAGTAGAGCACCAACTACTCATACTG
>NC_056744.1:1561614022-1561620419 GCF_019279795.1 Protopterus annectens
GTTTTTCTGACAAATTTCTGGGATGATCTGAGGATTGAAGTCACTAAATAATGACATACATTTGAGTTTCAGACTTCAAATCCTTCAGAAAATGTATGTTAAAACAAATCCTGTTAATCTAGCACCTTTCTAAGCTTATAAGAGTAATATTTAAAATATGTCCCTATTTTTGGGCTTTTGTTCCCCCTTGCTGTCAGTCTTTGTCCAGATTTCTTGCACTGAGAGGTTAAGAGGTATAAATTGTTTGAGATTTTTTTCAGTACAGCAGGTATATGCATATTCCAGCTCTTGCTGGAGCTTATCAGGGGATCAGAAAAATTGCTCAACCACAATTCTGGGATATTGGCTTGGATGTCTGCAAAATAAATGCCAAACAGGAGAGGGCCCAGAACTGATTCAGTGGTATCCCACTAGTTATGGTTGACGTTCAAACAGCATGACAGCAACTTTTACAACTGAGATCTGTTGAATAACTGTTACAATTCAACCAATAATCTACATACTTTACATTAAATTTGTCTATTTTTTAATATGCGGGAGTGTCAAAAACCTTGGTAATGTTACGATAAACAGTATAAACAGAGTGACCTTTTCACATGGTGATTTTGCTTTTCATTTTTAAAGACAAACATACAAATGCAGAGTCAGCCATTAACCTACTATTGTTTGAAAAATTAATTGGAAGTAATAATACTAATTTTTGTCTGAGGATTAACCCCAGGACTTCTGACATTATGTAGGGTTGTCACTGCCACTGGCACAGCATGGCTAACCTTGCCCTGTAGTGCCATATCAGAAAATGCAGTATGACACCATATCCATGCAGTCTGAGCTCACTTCTTATACACACCAAACATCTTTGAATTTGATTTCTGCTTAGCGTATATTTGAAACTTTAGCGAACAAACCAATGTAGACCACCACAATCCTTTGATAAAACACTAATTTAATATGACAAGGCAAAATTCAACAAGCAGTTTTTAACACAGATAAGTGCTTTCGGGCTCTGCCCTTCTTCAGATGAAATAAAAACAATCTTAGTCACATTTAAATACCTAATTCAAAACAGTTTCCAACCAATCAAAATTTATATTGTACCCTCCTATCTTTGAGGGCGGGTTTCATAGGAACAAATTCATTTAGTCCTGGTGTCCTATGGGCTAAAAGCTCAATTATCCACTTTGCTTCTTCTCTCTCAGTGGCATCTACTAAGCTACCCTTTCTTATACTTGGAAATACATTTGCATTAGCTCTAAATCTAAACTGATGGTCATTATTTACTTCTATATGTTTATAAAGTGCATTGTGCATATTTCTGGTTCTTATGCATGAAAGATATTGCAAAATTCTAACTTTAAACATATTATTTGTTTTTCCCACGTACAATGCTTTACATTGCTGACACAGCTAAATAAATTATATTCTTTGTTCTACAATTGGCTTTTGCTTTAAAATAAAATAATTTCCCTGTTACTGGATGCTTAAAAACAATCTCTTTATTAATACAGTGACATGCCTTGCATAGCCCACATGGTTTTGTACCTACTTGACAAATGGAACTTTTCTTGTGGTTACTCTTTTCTTGTGTTAAAATGTCTTTCAGATTTTTATTTCTTCTAAATCCAAATTTGGGTTCTATCCCTACTATTTCTTTTATTTTATCATCAGATAAAAGTATATGCCAATTTTTCTTGATAATGTCACATACACCATGTATATTACTACTATACGTGAATGTCATTCTATTAAATGCAAATTTATGGCCATGTTGCTCTTCTGATGAAATTGTCTTAAATGAAGATACATATTTTCTATGTATATTACCCTGACTTAATTCACTTACTATTAACCTCTCATTGTAACCTCTATTTTTAAAAATATGTTCCATATTCATCAATTCTTCCTCAAAATCATTATCTTTAGTACAAAGCCTTGAGGCTCTACTTACCTGACCCCTTATTATATTCTTATATGTATGTCTGGGGTGCATACTATCATAAGTAAGTAAATTATTTTTCCAGCATTCTTTTCGAAACAAGGAAGTAACAAAGCCAAATCTTTCTTTTTTAATTCTTACATCCAGAAAATCTATAGCTTCATCTGAGCATGTGAGAGAAAATTTGAAAAAAGTTGTGGTATGTTCCAAATATTCTATGAAAAGTACTAGTTCTCTTTTCCCCTTCCCATAAAATAAAAACATCGTCCACAAAACGTCTATAAAGAAATAGATGATTTTTCCATCTGTTTTGGCCCCCTAGCACAAAACATCTCTCCCAAAATGACAAAACCAAATTTGCATATATTAGCACAGGGGTGCCCATGGCTACCCCCTGTGTTTGTCTATATACATTGTCATTGCATATGAATACATTGTTAGATAAAACCAAATTCAAGCATTTTCTTATTGTAAATAATTTCCTATCATCTGATTCACCCATTTCTTTGCATAGTTCACAAACAGCATTCATGCCATATTCATTTTCTATCACTGTAAACAAATTTACAACATCTAAGGTGACCATTAATACTTCTTTTCCACATATATCAATGTTTTTTTATGGCTTCCAAAAATTGTTTTGTATCTTTCAAAATTTCTATTATTCTTGTTGTATATGGTTTTAAAGTATATTCTAACCAAATAGATACATTTTCAGTTATCCATTTTCTACCTGAGACTATCGGTCTCAGTGGGGGATCTTTATAATTTTTATGTAACTTGGGTAGTGCTTTGAAAATAGGTGTTACCGGATATTCTATTAATAGAAATTCACTAAGATCTATAGTATTGTTATCCAACATACATTTAATACTGTTATGAACTCCTATTATGATGTTGTTGAGTTCTAATGGACTAATTTTCAAGTAGGTATTACCTTCTATTAACAAATTATTTAATTTAAAATAATAATCATCCTTATTTAATATAACAACCGCTCCACCTTTATCTGCCTGTTTTATTATGATATTATCATTGTTCTGTAAATTTATTAATGCTTGTTTTTGTGTATTTGTTAAATTAAAATATTTCTGATTTTTATCTTCTTCCAAATATTTATATAAATCAGCTTCACATACTTTAAGAAACATTTGCATGGTAGAATTGAGTGGTGGCATGAATGTACTAGGTTGTCTCAATATATGCTGTCTATTTTGTTGGTTAAATAAACTTTGCAACATTACTTTTCTACTATAAAACATCATATCCATGACTATTTCATTAAAACAGCCTTCTCTACTTGGTACGAAGGACATACCTTTGTTTAAAACAAATAATTCATCATCATTAAGAACATAGTTAGATAAATTATAAACAATATTATCACCAGTCAATTTGATGTCCTTCTCTTTTTTGCCCCTCTGCCTTCGCTGCTGGCTCTCTTCCATTCTCCTTTTTTCTTCATTGGAGCTGGCAGTTGGGCTAAAAAACGCTCACCCTGCTGCACTGCTTCATTTGTCTTGGGCCTTGCACCCAAGTCCTTAGATTGGGTAACTACTGCATTTGGAACAGCAGTTACTAAAGAAACGTTTGTTGTTTCTTCTGATTCAGAACGTTGTATAGTCCTCTCTCCCAGAGGTTCCGTAGTTAAATTTGAACTCACTATTTCCACCGAGTTACTTTGTTTAGACCTAACTAATTGTTCATTACTGTTGTTCAAACGAAAAGTCTCTTGCGCTCTTCTTTTAAGACAATTTCATCAGAAGAGCAACATGGCCATAAATTTGCATTTAATAGAATGACATTCACATATAGTAGTAATATACATGGTGTATGTGACATTATCAAGAAAAATTGGAATATACTTTTATCGGATGATAAAATAAAAGAAATAGTAGGGATAGAGCCCAGATTTGGATTTAGAAGAAATAAAAATCTGAAAGACATTTTAACACAAGAAAAGAGTAACCACAAGAAAAGTTCCATTTGTCAAGTAGGTACAAAACCATGTGGGCAATGCAAGGCCTGTCACTGTATTAATAAAGAGATTGTTTTTAAGCATCCAGTAACAGGGAAATTATTTTATTTTAAAGCAAAAGCCAATTGTAGAACAAAGAATATAATTTATTTAGCTGAGTGTCAGCAATGTAAAGCATTTTACGGGGAAAAACAAATAATATGTTTAAAGTTAGAATTTTGCAATATCTTTCATGCATAAGAACCAGAAATATGCACAATGCACTTTATAAACATATAGAAGTAAATAATGACCATCAGTTTAGATTTAGAGCTATTGCAAATGTATTTCCTAGTATAAGAAAGGGTAGCTTAGTAGATGCCACTGAGAGAGAAGAAGCAAAGTGGATAATTGAGCTTTTAGCCCATAGGACACCAGGACTAAATGAATTTGTTCCTATGAAACCCGCCTCAAAGATAGGAGGGTGCAATATAAATTTTGATTGGTTGGAAACTGTTTTGAATTAGGTATTTAAATGTGACTAAGATTGTTTTTATTTCATCTGAAGAAGGGCAGAGCCCGAAAGCGCTTATCTGTGTTAAAAACTGCTTGTTGAATTTTGCCTTGTCATATTAAATTAATGTTTTATCGAAGGACTGTGGTGGTCTACATTGGTTTGTTCGCTAAAGATTTTTTTGTACTCTGTGGACCTTCAGTCAGTTTTCTCAATTTGTTTTATTTTCTGATATATTTGAAACTTGATGGCTTATTTTCTAGCATCCAGAGATGCATTGATCTGTGCAAGGAAAATATAGGTGGAGAGAATAAAAAAGTAAGATCTGTAGGATGCTGATTTCACACACACGTCCCCCCCCCCCACACACACATATATATATATATATATATATAAATATATTTATATATATATATATATATATATATATATATATATATATATATATATATGAATATGTGTAATATATATATATATATATATATATATATATATATGTATAATACACACACACACACACACACACATACACAAACATATATGTGTGTGTGTGTGTGTTTGTGTATAAAGATATGTGTGCGTGTGTGTGTGTGTGTGTGTGTGTGTGTGTGTGTGTGTGTGTGTGTGTGTGTAGAAAATGCTTTAAATCAACAGTTAGTTTTATATAAATTGAAATGTTCGAACACTATTCACTGAAATTAACTTCCCAAACAGAGGAGTTTGCTGCTTTCTCCACTGCTGTGTAACCCTGGAGTTGGTATACAAAAGTCTGTGGTTGTGAGGGGTGTCCCACCACATGGGGGGTGCAGGGGACTTACCCTTCTGCAAAACAGAGTTTGTTCTATAGTCACTAAAACTATCTTCATTGAGAAGTTTTTGAATTTATTACCTTCACTGAAGCTACCTTTAGCAAGTCACCATGATTCAATACATATATATATATATATATATATATATATATATATATATATATATATATACCTATATCTAATCTATCTATATCCATCTATCTATATTATATTTATCTATCTATCTATATATGTATGTATATATATATATATATATCTATATATATGGGTCTACTGCTTTTAATTGAATACCACTTATTCAAAAAAGAGCAGTAGACCGCTCAGTTACGTCAAAGTGCACTTATTCAAATAAAAAAAAACAGAAAAAAAAAACAGAAAACACTTACTAACATTACATTGAGTGTGGGGGGGGGGGCTTCGCCCCCCACACCCACCCCTACTTATATATACCAACTCCGAGATCGCACTACAGTGGGGAACAGGTAAATTCCCTATTCCCCACTGTAGTGTGCCTCGGCGCTTCAGTTTCTCTGATCGGTTCGTTTAAGTGCACTTTCGTGTAACCGAGGATCCACTGTTCGTTTTCGAACAAGTGGATTTTTGGTCTTTTACAGTAGACCCATAAATATATATATATAGATATATATATATATATATATATATATATATATATATATATATATATATATATATATATATATATATGTAGTGAGGAGCGGGTGGGTCTATTTTATATATTCGAATGCTTAAATGTTTGAATCACTAAAGATCGAACTTTAGTGATCGAACATTTAAATGTTCGAATATATTAAAAAAATTAAAAAAATAAATAAATTAAAAAATGTAAAACTAAAGGGTGTAAGCAGGGGGTCAAGCCCCCTGCACCCCCCTATACTTAAATATACCAACTCCAAGATTGTGCTACAGTGTAGGAAATGGGAAATTTTCCATTTCCGCACTGTAGCACACTGAAGTACGATCTTGGAGTTGGTATATTTAATTAGTGGGGTGGGTGGGGGGTGCTTAAACCCTTCAGTTTTACTGTTTTTCTTTTAAATATTAATTTTTAATATATTCGAACATTTAAATGTTCTATCACTAAAGTTCGATCTTTAGTGATTCGAACATTTAAACGTTCAAATATATAAAATAGACCCCCGGGTTTTTTTTTTTTTTTATGG
>NC_056744.1:1561620919-1561647315 GCF_019279795.1 Protopterus annectens
AATGGCTGCACCTTCTCTGACTATGAAACCCAGCACGTTAGGGTTTTGCCTTCTTAGCCGGGGGCCTTTTTGGCTTTAATTTTCACGCCCCTTATTTTTTGGGGGCATCCTACTTGGGCTCGCTCACGTACACTATGCACATGCCTGTGGTTACGGTGCACTCTCATTAATATGCATATGGCGCTACTGCGCCGGCTATGCAATGCACCGCCGGCGCAGGCCTTACGCCGGCCTTGCGCCGAGCTTCATGAATCCCGGGGAGTATGTTTTTTTGTCTGTTGCCTCATTCATATACCCATTGTTCTGGTAATTGTAATGTTTAGAAACAATTTTAGGGCTGTAATGCAAGTTATAAAATTATACATTATTTCTGTTTTGGGTCAATAAAGGTTTTGTATGCTAATTATTATGGTTCCTTGCTGGCTGGCTGTACGTAGTTTCTTTTTTGCTGGATATTGGTTACCAACATTGGATTTTTTTTGTGGTATTTTCATTTACCCAATCAAATGAATGAATGAACACCTTTAAAATTGTTAGAAACCCAGTCTCCCACTATATTTATACTCTTTACCTACTCAAGAAGAACATCTACTAAAGTCTAAACCCACAATAAAATAAACTAATCTATGTAAATGTGTGTGTGTGTGTGAGTATATGAATGTATATGTGTTTGTGTGTGTGTGTGTGTGTGTGTGTGTGTGTGTGTGTGTGTGTGTGTGTGTGTGTGTGTGTGTGTGTGGGCGTGTGTGGGTGTGTGTGGGTGTGTGTGTTTGCGTGTGTGTGTGTGTGTGTGTGTGTGTGTGTGTGTGTGTGTGTGTGTGGTGTGTGTGTGTGTGTGTGTGTGTGTGTCTGCATGTGTGTGCGTGTGTCCGTGTGTGCATGTGTGCATGTGTGTGCGTGTGTGCGTGTGTGTGTGTGTGTGTGTGTGTGTGTGTGTGTGTGTGTGTGTGTGTGTGTGTGTGTATGTTCATGTGTGCATGTCTGTATAATGTTTTTCTTCAGTGTCTTTGTTATTCTTCTATAAAAGGATTAAACAGAGAACTTAAGATAGTGTTAAATCAAAGCAAGAACCTTTATTTATTGCAACCAAACCAAATATAATTAATTTGTTACAGTAAATTAACAAATTCTTAGCTTTATGAGCGGTTTAACTTAAATATGCAATATGTGCTCATACAGATTTTATAAGGAGCAGTAAAGAATAGAAAGAAAATAGTGATCTTTTATGATTATGATAAAAATATTACTTTATAATAATTTAGATGTTGTATTTATTTTCTGAATTTATAAGTTAGAATGAAAAGTCAGTGCCTGATACTACTTTATACAAAGATTTAATAGACCTTTTGTTGTTAAATGCTGAGTGTGCTTTAATTTCTTGCTCTATAATGTTATTGTATTATATTTAGGAAGTAGTGGAATTCACTTAGTTTATTAGTAGTGGAATGGATCAGCTAGTGAGTGGTTTGTTTGATTCTATCATCAAACCAGGAATTTATCATTATCAAATAATTCCTACTCATAAAGTAAAAATAAAAGATTTTAAAGATTACTTGATATTAATAATAATGAAGAAGCAACATAAGTTATTTTGTGGGATGCATTAAAGGCATATCTATATGAAATAATTAAAACTGTTTTTTTGTGTAAAAGAAAGGAATGGGATAATGAATTAAAAACTTTGCAATCTAATATAGATAAATTAAAATTAAACTTGAAATGTAATGATAAGGCTGCAAACTCTGAATTAAAAGTATTAAATCAGAAATATATTGAAATACTTCACCATATAGTCACAATAAATTAAAAAAATGAAACTACAGTCATATTCATTAAATCTAAAAAGTTTGCACAAATTAACTATCAGATCTAAGGAAAAAATAAAAGCAAATCATATTAAAGAATTAATGTTTAAACAAGGGGAGAAGTAACTGATTTAAAAGATATATTAGAATGTTTTGGAAGCTATTATGAGGAATTTAATAATAATAATAATAAGATAACTTTTAAGAGTAATAATATAACTGAAAGCATTTTGAAAGATAATATATAGTATAACTTGACTAAAGAAAAAAAGTTTGAATTGATAAATCATTTTCATTTAAAGAATTAAATGATCAAATTAATAACAAACATAGCACCATGTCTTGATGGTTTAATTCCAGAGTTATACAATTCCAGATACTATTTTACATGTATTAATAAAAGTATTTGAACAAGTTAAATCTACATTAAGTATACACCATTTTGGCACTATTCTCTTGTATTTCCCATTCTTAAGCAAGATAAAGATTTTAAATATTGCTCTTATTATAGACCTATATCATAGCTAAATATAGATTATAACATGCTTATGTCTATTCTTGCTGAAAGATTAAATCTTGCATGCCAAAATCAATAAATGATAGCTAGACTAGGTTTATTTTACATATAAAACGGTTCAGGATAATATTATTAGACTTAATACTTTAATTGGTATGGTTAATAAAACTAAAAAAGAACTATCAATAATAAGTTTAGATTAGATCAAGCTTTTGATTCTATCAACTGGGCTTACTTATTTAAAGTACTTAAAGAATAGATTTTTTTCTGAAAAAAAATGAAATCTTATAACAACCCTTAACAGTAACTCATTCTTTTTTGTTAAGCGTGGTCCTTTCTTATCTAGTTCCCTCAAAAACTTAATGGGCACTAAACAGGGATATCCCTTGTCCCCTCTGTTATTTGCCTTAGCCATTGAACCTTTTGTCAACTATATTAGATCAAATAAAAATTAAGGGCTTTTCAATAGACACTAATTAAAGTTGTAAAATTCAACTATTCACAGATGATATTTTGATAACTAGTGACAATCTTGAATCTTCACTGGAACAAATAATTATTTCCATATAATATTTTGAAAATGCTTCAAGTTTAAAGTTTAATAATAGCAAAACAAAAACTCTGCTTATAAATAAAAATGTACAAATATTTAAATGACTTTAAAATATTTAACTGGGATAGTGCAGAAATTGATAACCTTAGGGTTATTACTAAATCTACTGTAAAATATTCAATTTTAACAAATTATAATAATTTGATAAGTAAATTAATTCATAACAAGAATACATTTTTTTACAATAGAAGACTGACTCACGCTGATAAAAATGATAATTTTGCCAAAAATTCTATTTTATGTGCAGTCATTAATAATGCTTCCCACTAATTTGTTTTAAGAAGTTGAATTCTATTCCTATAAATTTTTTATGGTTGTAAAAGGCAGTAGTCCAAGGGTACGACAACCAACTAGATGCAGAACAAAATCCCCAGGACAAACCACGATCCACCAAATTTCTTTCTGAAACACAGCTTTATTGTAGCGATAAAACAGAGAGCACAGTGCCAATCCTGGTTAAGCGCTTTCACGTATCACCATACGCTTCATCAGAACAAGGAAAAAATGTTAATGGCACACAATAAATACATAAAAACCCGCCAAAATCATTCCTAAATTGAATAATTACACAACTACATTTAAAGTGACAAATGTAATATTGTCATGAATGAAACAACGCTGTAGTGCACTAATTAATTAACTAATAACTAACTATTAGTTCCCTAATAAACCAAGAATATATTTTGATTGGTATACTAAAGGTTGGCAAGAGGGTGGTATAGGTTTCCCAAATATTTAATTGTATACCAAATCAAATATTCTAAATATAATTTCATTATGGTTAAACTCTTCATATCAATCTAATTGGAAGTCCATCCATGAAAGGTTATTTGCTAGTAATAGACATGTTATAGATCTCATTTGATATTTGGATTATATTTTATTGGATTTTGAAAGATTTTTGTTTAAATTATAGGAAAAATATAATCTCTACTCCTTTTGCACACTACATTTTATATATATATATATATATATATATATATATATATATAAATATATATTTAAACGATTTATGAATTCTAACTATATAGTATAAGATTTAGGTTTCTGTTATTCCCTTTGCCTAATACTAATGGTTCTTTAGAGATACTTAATACATGTAAAATGTTAGAACTTAAAGAAACACATTTTTTTTCTGGCATCACTTTTTAAATGGGAATAAAGTATGTACTACAGATCATCGTCTTGCAAAATATGGTTTAGTGAAAAATACTTGGTTAAATATACAGAGCTGTAAATAATTTATAAGTGATAACATTCAAATCTTCATGGGTTATCAAGAAAAACATATCCCTAATATCCTGGAATTTCTCTTTAATATTAATAGAAATTTAAAGTAGTAATGAACCTTATTAATAATATATACAATTTTAAAAGTAGAGTTCACATTTTTTGATTCATCCATTTGGAATTACCATTTAAAAATTAATAGGATTGATTTCTCTAATAGTGATGAAAAGTTAATTTTAAAGTCTGGTAGAAAAACTACACATTCTCTTTAATGAAGAATTTATACTTGGAAATTTCTTCACAGTGTTTTTTTAAGTTGTCATAAAACTGAATTAATACATAAAACTGCGATAATTAATTGCTGGAAATGTAATCATGATTCTGAGATAGACAGGATTCATATGACATTAGAGTGCATAATGGTTATACCATTCTGGATTCATTTTAAGAATTTTACTCAAGCATTGTGGACAGATAAAAGTATTACAACTAATTCATTGATTTTGTTTAATGCTCCAATCCTGGGACCCTAAATTACAAGTGCCTCTTCTATGGTCCATTTTAGCCATAGCAAGAGAAGTAGTTACAAAAAGCTAGAAATGTAAAACTGCTTTATCTTCTACTGAATTCTTTATTTGGCTAAAATGTTTGCAAGAAAGAACTGTCAACCTTAAAAAATGAGAACGTCTAATTTTATACATCAATATATATATATATATATATATATATATATATATATATATATTGGCTAAAAGTAAGTGACTTGTTAGACAAATATTAATGGCTTGGTTTATTATATTAAATTTTGTTGTTACAGTATGTTTTTGTTAATTTTCTTATTATATGGGTTTGTACAGGTTTTTTTTTTAGGCTAATAAAAAATAAAATGAAATAAAATGCTACACATTAAACTGCAACTGTTTACAACAATTACAGAATACATTATCGTTCAGTAAATTTTCATGAAAAATAAAACAAAAAATGCAATTACCTCCAACAGTGTCTGCCTGTACCTAAGAAATTTTAATACGTACGAAATATGTTATTTCATTTATTTACTAATTGGTAACTGGAAACCACAAAAAGCTCGACAAACCAGTAAATGCACAAAAAATGGAAAACTGAGCCTCCAAAAACGTAATCTGTAAATGAAAAAGGACAGATTTATTAAGCGCTTTCGGAAGGGTTAATACCCCTCCTTCTTCAGAATAAAAGTAAATGAGCAAACACAGAATGCAAGCTATAATGCTATTTAAAACTAATTAACATCAGGAGATCACTCTAATTCATTGATTCAATTAAGCTAGTGCTACACAGGCAACCTAGTAATAAATACTTACTTCTTTTAAAACAATATCTAGTATTGACAAAAAACTACACAGAATTAAATGTAAGAGCATTTAAATGCTTAAAGTGCTTATAAGCAAGCATATAAACTAATATTTAAAACATATATTTAAAAACACATACTTCATTACTAACCATAAATTATTACAATGAGTAGTATTGGTTTATAAACCAAAACTGACTTAAAATCAACTTGTCAACCAGGGCTCACTTAACTGAAGTTAATTACATCCAATATCTGAAAGGATGTAGTTCCAAAAAAATGTGTTCACTAAATGACAAATTTAACTAACTAACTAAATGTCATCTCCTTATAGCTATCTTTTTAATGCTAATTTCCTCAAAATACATGATATGGAGATTTGTTCATTCAAACCTGGAGAAAAATGGGCTGCAGTCCTTATTTGCCAAAACAGCTCCTCCATTTCAAGTTGAATCTGCCAAGGACCTATAAGTGGGGCATCATCCACCTGTTTCAGTACAAAAAACTGAAACTGGTGGCTTGGATGTTTAATAATGTGGCAAGCTAAAGCATTAGTAGGTTCCTTCTTAGAGATAGCATAGTTATGTTCATACATACGCTGTTTTAACCTACGCTCGGTCTTACCGATGTAGAAGGCCTGACATAAATTACAGTTTGCCACATAAACAATTGCTCTAGAATTGCAATTGTATTTACCTTTCACTTTATATTCAATGTTATTAATTTTGACAGAAGATCCCTCTTTTATAAATCTACATTGTTTACAAAAGCCACATTTACCCATACTAAAGGACGATGTTCTCACCTTAGGTTTTCCAGCTTGCAAAAGGGTTTTTAGGTCGACTCCTCTTCTAAATGTGATTGCTGGAGGTACTTCAAACTGGTCATGAAAATCCCTGTCACTTGACAAAATTCTCCAATTTTTGCACAAAATGTCCTTAATAAAAAGATGATCTATGGAAAATGTGCACAAAAACCTCATGTTGTGTTGATAATTTTTACCAATAAGGTTTCCCTTTCGCATCCTATCAGCCTCAACATCACTTATAGATGTTAACTGGAAACCTAAAATAGGATGAAAATACCCTGTACTGCGCTTAGAGACTACTTCCTCCTTTATTTCACTCACCAGTTTGTGAGGGTACCCTCTGTTCAAAAACATTTCGGACAGGTTGTTACATTCATCCACAAAATCAGCCTCATCCGTGACCATCCTAGCCGCTCGTACCATCTGCCCTTTTACTACAGCTTGCTTTTGATGGTATGGATGACAGCTGGAAAAATGTAGGAAGCCATTAGAATATGTTGGCTTCTTGTAGATTCTACTTGTAAACCTCAAGTTCACCTTATCCTTATATAACAAAATGTCTAAGAAACTGATATAAGTGTCATGAAACTCAAAGGTAAACTCCAAAAAGTGAGTTAATCTGGAGATGGTTGCAATAAAAAGGGGAATGTCCTCTGGAACTCCTTTCCATAGAAAGAACATGTCGTCCTGGTACCTAGTGTACCAGGCGACGTTTCTCTTAAAATCAGGGTTATGGAAAAGTAAGGTGTTCTCCCAATGAGCCATAATGCAATTGGCATAGGCCCCTCCGCAGGGTGAGCACATCGCCACCCCTGACGTCTGAATATAAGTGCGCCCTTTGAAACCAAAAAAGTTGGAACTTTAAGCATTTAAACGCTCTTACATTTAATTCTGTGTAGTTTTTTGTCAATACTAGATATTGTTTTAAAAGAAGTAAGTATTTATTACTAGGTTGCCTGTGTAGCGCTAGCTTAATTGAATCAATGAATTAGAGTGATCACCTGATGTTAATTAGTTTTAAATAGCATTATAGCTTGCATTCTGTGTTTGTTCGTTTACTTTTATTCTGAAGAAGGAGGGGTATTAACCCTTCTGAAAGCGCTTAATAAATCTGTCCTTTTTCATTTACAAATTACGTTTTTGGAGGCTCAGTTTTCCGTTTTTTGTGCATTTACTGGTTTGTCGAGCTTTTTGTGGTTTGCAGTCTGTTTTTATGGCAAACGAAGACGGAGCCCCACAGCATTGTTCTCCCCCGCTGTTTACACAGTGTTATGGACAAGGGGAACAGACCGAAAATGAGATTGTTAGCTCTGCCAATGAAGTTGGGGAAGCTAACGCTGAAGGTAACCTTACTACGCTTATTCAGGTTATCATGGGACGTCTAGACCATCTAACTCAGCGATTTGAACAATTAAATAATGCATTGGACAGGACGGGTCCAAATGGTGTGAAGCAGAAATGTAATGAACGAGAAAATAGTCGTCTCGGACTACCTCTTACACAACCAGCTGTTATTGTTGTTGGCGCCAGTCCCACAGTAGACCGGAATGTGAATGCAAGCAGTACTCCTTCGCAGACTTTTGGAATTACAGCAGGACAACGACAGGTTGATGGCTTAATGAGAGGAACAACTGCAGTTGAGGTAACATCACAGAATGGTCAGCATTCTTTACCCACAATCAGTAACTTTTTAAGTAAAAAAGATTTTTTTGTTAACGGGAGTGTTTCTAATGGTTTGCCCTTGTAACAAAGTGAAAGTGCACATGTAAACACTGAGATCTTGGCTCTCATCCGCGAATTGG
The DNA here is from genome assembly GCF_019279795.1 of Protopterus annectens. Lineage (NCBI taxonomy): Eukaryota > Metazoa > Chordata > Ceratodontiformes > Protopteridae > Protopterus > Protopterus annectens. Next base: position 1,561,629,025 of record NC_056744.1, read on the forward strand.
ACTATAAGCTGTTTAAATGTAAGAAACTCCAGTTGGAGGTGGCTTACCTTGAGGAGTGTCTTGACAAAAAGATAGTTCCAAAAGGGTTAAGGCAATGGAGGTTTCCAGCAGGATTAATTAATGGTTCAAATCTTCACAACAGACTTTTGGACTTATTTGATAAACAAGGCTTTGATTTTATGCGAGTGTTAGTTGGGCATTATTTAGAGCAAATTGAACAGTATGAACAAGACTTGGAAACATTGGAAATGGACATTAAGAACAGCTCCGATTTTCCAAGGTATAAATACGAATACACACGCATTTTTTCCAGCATTGACGCAACTATGAAAAAACTGTCAGCCAACAAAGAAAAGAACATCAAGAGAGACTTGCATCAATATGCTAACCGCAAAGCCTACCCCACGCCCCTTTGGTTACTCAAACTAAGTTTGGGTTTAGGGGAACAATTGACACACACGATAGTAACCACCAAGTAGTATGGGAGGCACCTCCTTTTCAGGCCAATTCACTTCAGCATTTAGAACAAGGAGAACTTTGTCAAGATGCTGACATTAACCAGGGTTCCAATAACTTAAACCAAACAAATGACAATAACTTTGTCAACCATAGGGAAGGTACCTTATATATAATGCCAATATGCCTGATGCACAAAATGTTCAGGATTTTCGCCACGGACAGAACACTCACCAAAGGAACTTGAGATCCAACAAAAACCAGAGTGTTCCGACGAACAAGCGGAATCAGAGGAGGAGGTAGTAGAACCTCCTCTGTCATTGGAAATTGTGCACAGTACTGAAGGCGACTTTAGGATTTACAATTACACTACCTTTAGAATTGATCAAAACACATGTAACTTTTTTTGAAAGGTTTAACTTTTGTTCCAGACACTCATTTTGATCTAGTAAAGACTATTATTGATGTTAAACTATTTACAAGTAAGTTAAACCTAAGAATCATGTTAGGAGACAGGCCCACATTGCTTAATAATTTTAGAATAGCCAGTGTCTTTAATCCACCATTACAAGAGAAACTCAAAGCATTTGACCTGGCTTGTGAGTTAGATCTAAGACACTTGGCAGCTAAAAATGACCATGCCAAAGGACTCAGGCTTAACAACACTCCACAGGAAAGGGACCTCATTAAGACCTTGAGGGAATGCAATATTAGGGTTATGAAACCCGATAAGGGGAATGGGCTCATTTTTATGGATCATTGCATATATGTCAACAAAATGTTAGCCCATTTGGAGATAGGTCCATACCAGGAGGTTAGTACTAACGAGATCAATGTGGCCTATGCTAAGGTTAGAAGTACTTTAGATGACCTACTTTTGGAAAACACTATTGATATGGACCTACATAGATATTTAACTATGACATCACCTAAATTTCCAGTGTTCTTTGGGGTCCCAAAAATTCACAAATCAGAGATAGACCCTCTGTTTAGACCCATAGTTGACGGAAGGGGGTCAATTTTGAGTGCTTCACCCTCATACATAGACTCCCTACTTAAACCACTCATTGCAAAAGAAAAACAAGTTTGCAAGGATCCGTGGAGTTTTCTGGGTGAAATCAACGACATCTCATTCAACCCAGAACATCTCCTTCTTACGGTAGACGTGAAGGACCTTTACACGGTGATCCCACACAATTTGGGACTTGAGTGGATAAGGGAGTTCTTACGTGTGAGAAAAGTTAATGATAATACCATCTGTCTGGTTGAGACACTCTTAGAAATGATTCTAGGTTCCAACTTTTTTGGTTTCGAAGGGCGCACTTATATTCAGACGTCAGGGGTGGCGATGGGCTCACTCTGTGGAGGGGCCTATGCCAATTGAATTATGGCTCATTGGGAGAACACCTTACTTTTCCATAACCCTGATTTTAAGAGAAACGTCACCTGGTACACTAGGTACCAGGACGACATGTTCTTCCTATGGAAAGGAGTTCCAGAGGACATTCCCCTTTTTATTGCAACCATCTCCAGATTAACTCACTTTTTGGAGTTTACCTTTGAGTTTCATGACACTTATATCAGTTTCTTAGACATTTTGTTATATAAGGATAAGGTGAACTCGAGGTTTACAAATAGAATCTACAGGAAGCTAACATATTCTAATGGCTTCCTACATTTTTCCAGCTGTCATCCGTACCATCAAAAGTGAGCTGTAGTAAAAGGGCAGATGGTACGAGCGGCTAGGATGGTCACGGATGAGGCTGATTTTGTGGATGAATGTAACAACCTGTCCGAAATGTTTTTGAACAGAGGGTACCCTCACAAACTGGTGAGTGAAATAAAGGAGGAAGTAGTCTCTAAGCGCAGTGCAGGGTTTTTTCATCCTATTTTAGGTTTCCAGTTAACATCTATAAGTGATGTTGAGGCTGATAGCATGCGAAAGGGAAACCTTATTGGTAAAAATTATCAACACAACATGAGATTTTTGTGCACATTTTCCATAGATCATCTTTTTATTAAGGACATTTTGTGCAAAAATTGGAAAATTTTGTCAAGTGACAGGGATTTTCATGACCAGTTTGAAGTACCTCCAGCAATCACATTTAGAAGAGGAGTCAACCTAAAAACCCTTTTGCAAGCTGGAAAACCTAAGGTGAGAACATCGGCCTTTAGTATGGGTAAATGTAGCTTTTGTAAACAATGTAGATTTATAAAAGAGGGATCTTCTGTCAAAATTAATAACATTGAATATAAAGTGAAAGGTAAATACAATTGCAATTCTAGAGCAATTGTTTATGTGGCAAACTGTAATTTATGTCAGGCCTTCTACATCGGTAAGACCGAGCGTAGGTTAGAACAGTGTATGTATGAACATAACTACGCTATCTCTAAGAAGGAACCTACTAATGCTTTAGCTTGCCACATTATTAAACATCCAAGCCACCAGTTTCAGTTTTTTGTACTGAAACAGGTGGATGATGCCCCACTTATAGGTCCTTGGCAGATTCAACTTGAAATGGAGGAGCTGTTTTGGCAAATAAGGACTGCAGCCCATTTTTCTCCAGGTTTGAATGAACAAATCTCCATATCATGTATTTTGAGGAAATTAGCATTAAAAAGATAGCTATAAGGAGATGAAATTTAGTTAGTTAGTTAAATTTGTCATTTAGTGAACACATTTTTTTGGAACTACATCCTTTCAGATATTGGATGTAATTAACTTCAGTTAAGTGAGCCCTGGTTGACAAGTTGATTTTAAGTCAGTTTTGGTTTATAAACCAATACTACTCATTGTAATAATTTATGGTTAGTAATGAAGTATGTGTTTTTAAATATATGTTTTAAATATTAGTTTATATGCTTGCGTATAAGCACTTTAAGCATTTAAATGCTCTTACATTTAATTATGTGTAGTTTTTTGTCAATACTAGATATTGTTTTAAAAGAAGTAAGTATTTATTACTAGGTTGCCTGTGTAGCACTAGCTTAATTGAATCAATGAATTAGAGTGATCACCTGATGTTAATTAGTTTTAAATAGCATTATAGCTTGCATTCTGTGTTTGTTCATTTACTTTTATTCTGAAGAAGGAGGGGTATTAACCCTTCCGAAAGCGCTTAATAAATCTGTCCTTTTTCATTTACAAATTATGTTTTTGGAGGCTCAGTTTTCCGTTTTTTGTGCATTTACTAATTGGTAACTGGGTATGCGAGCTGGTCCTTAACACCATTTCAGTTATGACCTGAAAGCACACAAAAGCAAATGACTAATCCAAAACATGCAATACACAAGAACAAATGCAAAATCAAACTGTTTTTTAAAAGGTCTTGGAACAAACATGCCTGTTGCAGATCCTTATACTTGTTATAGAGTCTTATGAACAAAGGAACATTCCAAACATAAGAGTTAACAATAAAAACAAAGTTGTTTGTATTATTTACAGCATACACATAAGGTCCATTTTAAATTTCAACATTTCAAGAAATAAGAAAAACAACATTTAGGATAACAATTAAGGAAAAACTATCAAGCTGGAGGTAACATGCTGTTAGAACTCAACATTTCACAGTGACTGTTTAGCTGTAAGTAGTATGTTGTTTGATAGCAAATGATGAATGTAACCATTGCCACTAAAGTACTTACAGTCAGTTTTCTTATGCAAGTATTTGCAGAAGTCTTTTTTGAGCTCAGTAAAAGATCACAAACCTCTTAATTCATGCAGGAGTCTGATCCATAATACCGGGCCTAATTAGGCAAAGGCATGTTCTCCAGCAGGTGTTTTATATGGACATCTACTTAATGTGATACCTTTCTCCTGGGTACCTCTGGGGCAGTAAACCTGGTCTTGGATAGGTAATTTCTTTCTCAAAGGTATACAATAACCACTGATTAGTATTTTGTGAATAAGACCACATAAGAGATATGCTGACCGTTCAGTAAATGGAAGCCATTTTAGACATTGTATGATGTTACAATGCTCAGATCTGCTGTAAGCAAGGAGGGCAAATCTGCAAATGTTATTTTGTGTGACGTGAAATCTGTGGGAATTTTGTGTGGAGTATAAGTAATCAGAGGAAGATCATATTCCATTTTAAGAAGAAGAATATTTTTAGGGAAAGCAGGCTGAAAGGAGATAAAATTAGAGATGCTATAGCAGAGTTTAAGTTGAGATAGTACTTTGTTAGTTGTGTGACCTTGGAGTAGTTATAAATATGTTGAAGAGGTGTGGAGGTGTCAGGGGGGGGCTTGCCCCCCTGCAAAAAAAAAAAAACTTACCTCTGAGGTTAAATGAAACTTGTTTTGCTCCTTTTTCATGAATCATACAGTATTCAATGAAATGGTGTCAATGAATCAACATGTATCTGTTATATAGGATTTTAAAAAGTTAAGGTAAGTCCTAAGTATTTGTATTAAAAATAAGGGGAATGGTATTGTTGGGATTATTAATGATGATAGTAAGAGGAAGATGAGTGAGTTTTTTGAGAGATTTTAAATAGCATAAGTTTTTTTGTGGTTAATTTGAAAGTAATTTCAGAATCAGCTCAGTTGCATAGCTTAGAGACAGACTATTTTAATTTGTTCTAGAGCTCAAGGGGACATTTATTAGTTTGTAATAGAAGGTTGTCATCAAAATACAGTATGGCATCAAGAAATGGGAGGTCATCTATAAGATCGTTAATAGAATGAGACCCAAAACAGAACCATGTAACACTCCAGTGTTCGGGGTGCCAAGCGGTGATATCAGTTTGGAGTCAGGATTTTCTATTCTCCAATTAACTTTGGAACCACTTAATGATGTTGTGACCAAAATTAAGCTTGTATAGTTTCATATGAAGACTCTTGTGGTTAATAGTTTTGAAAATCCTGGTCATTTATACAAATATTCCTGCAGAAACCATCAGCATCATTGTTACAACGCATAAGCATCATTAATGTTGCAAAGAAATTGAATCATTTGCAATGAGTAAGGTAGTGGTAGTAATAAAGGAATGTCTAAAACCATGCTGTTTGGCTGATATCAAGCCATATCTATTAATATGTTTCATTAATTGCTTTTACTGGAATTTTTCAAATATTTTTTGCAAGTAGTCAGACAGTGGAGATACTTCAGAAGTTATTAATAGTTTTAAAGAGGTTAATTGTGTGGCAACTTTATCTGTTGCTCTTTTTAGGAAGGTGCTGTGACTAAATAATAATTCAACTGGTTAACTTTGGAGGAGATTTTTTAGGCTTTTGCATGAGTGTGCTGGTTTTATTTACTGAAATCTCTCTAAAATAGAAAGTTGCTGTATATTCAACTAATGGATATACTATTGGTTGAGAGATGTTTGGAGGGCTGTGTTGAATCTGGGTGGAGACTTGAAGAAAAGAACCAATGATTTCTTTTATACTGGCTATGATGAAGTTTTTGTACTCTTATGCTAGGGGAGGCTTAATGTTATATTTTAAAGTTGTGAGAGAGTAGGTTTTGTGATTTCTCCTGTTATTTTCTTTATTCCTTGAAAAACTGATAGCAGTTTGCTTATTTCTTATGTGTGTTGATTTGGTTGACATAGTTTCTATTCCAATTTGCATTCTTAGTGTTTTATAGGTTTGGTGGAGGTTAGGATTATTTAGGATTTGTCCTGAGATGGACCATGCCTTATCTCACTAGTAATCCAGTGGCACTTTTGACCCCTTAGTCTCCTCTCTAAACAGGAGAAGAGTGACTCTTGTATAGAGGTAAAGATATTGGTAAAGTAAATCAGTGCATTTGCTGGATTGTTTATGTGATTTACAGGGGAACAATCAATGCTTTGAAAAACTTGGTCTAGGATAGGATGCTTGTGGTTTGGGAATAATAGATTAATTCCAATTTATATGAGGATCTTTGTCTTTTTAAAAGGCCAATAGGACAGAACAGGGCAGTGGTCACTAAGTGAATTAGGAAGAAAAGAGATGCTGGAGCAGAGTTACTGCTATTTGTAACAATGAGATCAAAACTAATATGGTTTCCTAGTGGCTGATTTGGACTGGTAGGATTGTTTACTAGTTGTTCAAGATTATTTAGTGTTAGACATTTTTTGAGTTGAATAAGTTCTGAACATGTTGTGTTGACATTGAAGTTATCTAATATAATAGTATTTTATGCCCTTTAGGAAGACATTGAGCAAGATTCCAAAAGAGTTGTTCACAGTTTAAGTCTTCTCTGATTCCAAAAGACTGGTTATCAGGGTAAGTCACATAGTTCAGTGTAAGGTCTGCTTTTAAACATGTTTACATTGGGGACCAGATTCCAAAAATACCTGCTGTCAGCCTGCTCTGAGTGCAAGTGGTCACTTACACTGAGAGCAAGTCTTCTGGAATCAGGCCCATTATGTAGGGTATCTTTTATGATTTTTACTGATGAGGGTGGGGAAAGTATATTACAGAAACAGCTGTGTATGATTTTCTATGGTAACGTTAGCAGTTATACTGTTATTACTATTTTTAGAACTGTAGAAATTAAGAATGTCCAGTGAAAAGAAGTAGTCATACTTATTGTATAATTCTAGCCAACACTCTAAGGCAAGCTGGTCAGAATGTCTTGTCTAAAGGTCATCATTCTGGTGTCTGAACTGCTCTCCACTTTTACGGATACCTGTTGACTCATTCACACTTATAACTTTACCTGCATATGTCCTGCTGCAACATCCACAGCACCATTCTGAAGAATATGTGATACTTATCACACTTGTAGTGTTACTGAATGCCCTTCACTTTAACAGTTAAAAACTTCTTTTTTGACACAGTTAGAGATACAGAAGCACGTTTTACAGAATATCATGCTTTTACATCTCATATGTAACATTTTAAATCAGTAGATAAAAACGCATTTTTGCCTCTCTTATCATGATACCGACAAGCACACACAGTGCAGCTGCCTGTTATATCTCCTGGAACATCTGCTGCAGATCGCAGTATTGGGATAAAATCAGCACAGCATACACTGAGTATACTTCTGTCAATGTTAAAAGGACAAAAACGTTTTTTTTTCTTACTTTTCTTAATACTGAATGTATAATGTTCTGTAAATCCTTTGCTGTCATAGAGAGGTGTTTAAGGATAAACACCCAATGTCAGTGCTTTTGCCAATAGCCTGATGAGGCGTCTGTATATCTCAAAGGCAGACCTAGATCAAATGGAAGTTATGAGGTGCATGCTTTGTTTCTAATGAGATGATAATATATTCCTGTAATATTTATTTATTCATTTGGCAGCACTTTGTCAAAGTACCCCTACTGGTGCTTTATATAAAAAGAAAAAAGAAAAAGGTGCAGGCAATCAGGAGCTGCTACAGAAATAATAGGCAAGTGATATCAATAAATGCCACCCCTCGAATGTCTCTGATTTTGCTGTATATTTTTGATCCTTTCTTCATAAACATTGCACCTTTCTGGCAAATTATTGAGGATTTGCAGTGACTAGATAATGGCAGACATTTGAGTTTCAGACTCATAGACATCAAAAAAGCATATTAATGCAAAACCCATTGTGCTAATAAGTCTTCAAATATATAACAGCCGTATTCTGTCCCTGATTTCTCATTACTGTCTCCAGTATTTTTTGGATTTGTCATTGGTTAAGCTATTAGATGTGTGTGTGTGTGTGTGTGTGTGTGTGTGTGTGTGTGTGTGTGTGTGTGTGTGTGTGTGTGTGTGTGTGGGTGTGTGTGTGCGTGTGTGTGCATGCTTGTATCCTAATACAGTTGTACACAAGTAAATGCTGCAAAGTTTAGAAATATTAATCCTGTTTAGCTTTTGTAATCAGAAGTCTGTGTGTGTGTGTGTGTGTGTGTGTGTGTGTGTGTGTGTGTGTGTGTGTGTGTGTGTGTGTGTGCATGCTTGTATCCTAATACAGTTGTACACATAAATAAATGCTGCAAAGTTTAGAAATATTAATCCTGTTTAGCTTTTGTAATCAGAAGTCTGTGTGTGTGTGTGTGTGTGTGTGTGTGTGTGTGTGTGTGTGTGTGTGTGTGTGTGTGTGTGTGTGTGTGTGTTTCTACGTGTGTTTATCACCCAAGCTTCTCACATCCTGATTTTGTCTCATATTTTTGATGTTTCTCATAAAGTTTGTGATTTTCTGAGAAATCATTGAGGATTGCCATCACTAAATAATAACAGGCATTTGAGTTTCAGACTGCATAGCTTTCAGAAAATGCATACTGATGCAAAACCATTTATTATCAAAATGCTTTTGCAGTAAGGAAGTGTGTGTGTGTTTGCGTGTATATGTTTGTATGTGTGGATATTTGTCTATATGTGTTTGCACGTGTGGGCGAGTGATTGTGGGTATAGGTGTGTGTGCGTGTGTATGAGGGTATGCATACAGGGGTGTGAATGGAGTATACGCATTTGTGTTGGGGGCATTTATATGTATGCATGTATGTCACTATGAGTGGTTACTTCAGAAGGAAATGGGAGGCAACAGAAACATAATGTGATTTGCTTATGTGCATGTGTGTGCAGGGCTGGTTCCAGCGCAAGGCAGTCTAGGCAGATCCATAGGGCTCAGTGCTGCAAGGGCTCCATAAACATAACAAAAGTAAAGAAAGGCACTGTCTGACACACAATATCCTACCCCAGTTACCTTGGTCCACTTGTCTGGAAACTGAGATGCTTCGCACATTTATTTTGCTCCAGTTTTTGCACTGGCTTGAATCTAGAGCATTTAAGCCAATGAGAGTCTTCCTTGAGCTGGAGTAAGCAGAGTGATATGGAAAGCACAGTCTTTGTTTAAAAACAAGCTAAATTGTATCAGAGCGAGCTGGATTTCGAAAAGCCGAAAAAGTGTGTTTTGCATATGCGTGTATGAGTACAGGTGTGAGTGCACATTTCTGACGAATGATTACCTCAACCATCCCTTATTCAAATGTGCTCACATTGGGATCTAAGTTATTGCAACTGCAAAGGCTCTTATTGTTCAGAAAAATACACATAATGCAGCTCTCATTTAAAGTTAATACTTTAACTGTGAATTCAGCTTGTTTTTGCAAACAACATTGCTCATTTGTTTTGAATTTCTGATTCACTATATGCTATCTGACAGTGAATTCCAGCATGTCTCTTGTAGTTTAATTGGTTGGCAGATGCAATCTTAATAAATGTAAGTTTCAAGGGAAGAGATGTTTATTGTTGCTCACGCTGTCTGTTTTCAATGTGAAAGTGTTGTGTTTTTTTTTTTTTGCAAATGGCACAAGAGTTTTACTATAAAATTTGAAATAAAGTATTAAATTAAATCCAAATCTTTGTGATCATTGTAAAAGTAAAGTATAGAATGTACACTGGCATGTATAAAAAGTGTTTTATGGTAATTGTGAAGATACAGCCAAGTAATTAGATGTTATGGCTGTGGGGCCAAGTCTCTTACCCTGCCTGGGGCCCATTTGACCATGACTCAGCTCTCTCTGTGCGTGTATTCATACCGACGAACAGTTTAGTCACTATATATTGACATTCTGCACTTTAGATGTTATGAAATGGCCGCCTGGTACCCTCTCTTTTTATCTTGCTTTGCTTTGTTGAGTTATGTGGGTCAGTTGAATAATAGTACACAGCTACTCCTATATTCAGAAGCATTGGATCAGTAACCTCATTTTGGTATGAAAGGCTTGGGAGATGGAATGCACTTACTGGTAATTTCACGGTAATTATTAACTAACTGAATATAACAGTCTCTTTAGTTCTAACGTTTGGCTGATTTTCCTTATCTATTTTCCTCATTCATGAATTGGACATTTTGTCTGGCCTGCATTCATAGGTTCATAGGTTCATAGGTATGTACTAGGCTAACAACTTCTCCTGTCATTTTAAGCCGAGCCATGCATCCTGAATCTCCGACAAGTTCTGGTACCCTTGGTAAGTATAAGCAGGGGCTTGGGAGATGAAACACTAACAAGGAAGGGCCTGAGAGATTAACCATTTACAGACTGCCTGCGTCCATTAGAGACATGCAGGGGATATAAAAAGTGTACACACCCCTGTTAAAATGTCAGGTTTTTGTGATATAAAAAATAAGACCACAATAAATCATTTCAAAACTTTTCCCACCTTTAATGAGTCCTAAAACATGTACAATTCAATTGAAAAACAAACAAATCTGTTAGGGGAAAAAATATAAAAAATAACAAACTTACAATAAGCTGGTTGCATAAGTGTCCACACCTTTAAAATAGTACTTTGTTGAAGCACCTTTTGCTTTAATTACAGCATTCAGTCGTCTTGGGTAGGAGTCTATCAGCATGGCACATCTTGACTTGGCAATATTTGCCCACTCTTCCTTGTAAAAGTGCTCCAAATCTGTCAGATTGTGAGGGTGTCTCTTGTGCACAGCCCTCTTCAGGTCACCCACAGACTCTGTATTGGATTTTGGTCTGGGGTGTGGCTGGGCCATTCCAAAACTTTAATTTTCTTTTGGTGAAGCCATTCTTTTGTTTATCTGGATGTATGTTTAGGGTCATTGTCATGTTGAAAGGTGAAATTCCTTTTCATCTTCAGCTTTCTAGCAGACTGAAGGTTGTGGGCCAAAAGTGGCTGGTACTTAGAACTGTTCATAATTCCCTCCAGCTTGAGTAAAGTGCCATTTCCAGCTGAAGAAAAGCAACCCCAAAGCCTGATACTTCCACCACCATGCTTCATGGTGGGGATGATGTTCTTTTGCTGATGCTAAATGTTGTTTTTGACCAAAACATTTGTGGCCAAAAAGTTCAAACTTGGTCTCAGAGCATAACACATTTTTCCACATGCTTTTGGGTGACCTGATGTATTGTTTTGCAAATTTTAGCCAGGAATGGATGTTTTTCTGTTCAAGAAAAGGCTTCTGTCTTGCAACCCTACCCCAAAGGCCAGACATATGGAAAATACAGGAGATTGTTGTCACTTGTAGTACACAACTAGTACTTGCCAGAAATTCCTGCAGCTCCTTCAGTGTTGCTGTAGGTCTCTTGGCAGCCTCCCTGACCAGAAGACTGAATGCTGTAATTAAAGCAAAAAGTGCTTCAAAAAGTATTACTTTAAGGGTGTGCACACATATGCAACCAGTTTATTGTACATTTTTTATTTTTTATATTTTTCACCTAACATATTTGTTTTTCATTTGAATTGTACAGGTTATAGGTCACATTAAAGGTGGAAAAAGTTTTGAAATAATTTACTGTGGTCTCTTTTTTTATACCACAAAAACCTGGCATTTTAACAGGGGTGTGTACACTTTTTATATCCACTGTAGGTGCCAAACCAGGGATGACTTCCCTATTCCCAATTCAGTTGTCCAAACTGTACTTGAATTGTGCTAGGGAGGAGCTCTGTTTCACGTGGATGAGGAGCCTGTTCCAGAGAAGGGGTAGTTTCTAGGATACTTACCTGTCTCTCCAGCAGGTCTTATTTATATCACAGATAAAATATAAATCTTTAGAATGTGTAATTCTGGATATGCAGGAGGTCCAGCAAGGTGGGTTTTTGACAATGCCTTGTATGCCAGGCATAGATCTCCCATAAACAGCTGTATGAGACAGAATATAGCGATAGGGCTTTGAGGGGGTCTGCAAAGGCATGAATTTTACACCCCGTATTATTTTAGTGAGAAATCTCTGTGGACATTCCAGTTGTTGGTTATGCCTGGTTAGGTACATACCAAATGAGGCATTGTACTCAATGACAGGTCTGATGAATGCTACAGTGGAACAATGACCCTCTTGGACCTAGATGACATACCTTTGTTTATAAATTGCACAACATAGAATGATTTCCTCACTACTATAGCACTACTATAGACACATGATGGTCAAAAGCTAAATTATAGTCTATGTGTGTCCTCAAGTCCCTGACTACTGGGTTGACTCTTAGGGGTGTGTTGTCATTATGATAGTTACCAGGAGTGGCTGACTTCCTGAAGAATATTGTTATGCATTTCTTGGTATTTAGTTTTAGTCTATGTCTCTAACACCAGTTATTTTTCTGTATCAGCCCTTCTTGGAGCACATTATTGTCAGTGGGGAATTCTATGACTGCTCCTAATTTGCAATCATCTGCAAATCTGGTTAACCAGTGGCTCTTGACATTGGTCTTGACTTCAGAGAAGTAAATGCCAAAAAGGAGCAGTAGCAGGACTGATCTCTGAGGGACTCAGCTTGTGACTGGCCTGCTTGTAGAGGTAGACTCTCCAATTTTAACTTCTAGCCTTCCATTTTGCAAGGCTACCTTATAAAATATCTGATACATTAATGTGATTCTGACCAACAAAAGTGAGCATAATGGTTTCATTTCAATTATACTTTTAATTGTTGTCATCTTAGGTGTTAATTCTTTTCGGATGTGGTAATTGCTCTGTTCTGCACGCATGCTTCCACTTGTAATATTCTGGCAAGGTGCTAAAGGTCTTGGCATCATACTATGATTGTGACAATAAGAGTAAAAGCAAACCAACACAAAGCCAAAAAAACGGACTTGCTCGACGAAAGTATGATGGCACAAAATCCACAAAAATGAATGTCAAATTGGATAAGTACTTGACAAAGGTTTAATATAACAAATCCACAAAGCGAATATAAGGCAATATAAAATAAGTGCTTTCGTTTGGCTCCTGCCAAACTTTTTCAAAACAGTTACACATCACTTCCTGCTGTTTAAATAATTTCAGTCAATGATTTAAGCAATTAAATTAGTTCAAAAAATTAAAGAAACAGCATGCCTAAAAAACTTTGAACACTTCAAAAACAGTGCCTACGAAGCAATGCTTTTACAAACAGTGCAAATGCCATCTGCGTAAATAATGCACTCAAATCTGTACCTAACAAATACTTATCCAGTTTGACATTCGTTTTTGTGGATTTTGTGCCATCATACTATGATTGTGAAATGTATGTATCTGTCCCTGTAATATATATATATATATATATATATATATATATATATATATATATATATATATACATATATCTATATAGGTTCATAGGTTCATAGGTAGGTACTAGGCTATCTGCCCAAGGGCATTTATAAGCCTAGACTCAGTATGTCAGCTTTCGCCACCCCATTGATTAATTAACTGATCCTCTGTCAAGCAGAGCCAATGAAGTGATCCCAGCGGTGTATTTTCTGTCACCCATCCACTCGTCAAGGTTTCTCTTGAAGAGTGTTAGTGAGGGGCTCTGCCTGATGTAATTTGGAAGCATGGGGAGTCTCTATGACAGAAATCTATCCCTCCAGCATGTTCTATTTATTGTTGTGGCGAGGTTTAGCTCACTAGAGCATGTGGCTCGCAGTGACTTGGATTTCTTTAGGTGGAGCATGTCCATCAATTCTGAGTTGGACATGGCTTTGTAAGTCAGGCAGAGATCACCTCTGAGTAAGCGATATGCCACTGAGTACAGACGGAGTTTTTTCAGTCAGGCTGCATAGGACATATGTTTGAGACCAGTAATCCTCTTGGTGAGGTACTTTTGTGGTCTCTCCAGCTGTTGGAAGTGTCTATATATATGGGTCTAACTGAGAAGACCGAAATCTATTACCAAATCTGAGAAGACCCGAGACAACGTTGCTGAAACCTCACAAGAACGAAGACTTGGAACACTGGAATTTTACTGATTGAAATTAACCACTTGGCCACCATGGTGAACTTTGCTTTTTCCTCACATAGTACGATATCAGAATTGGCATATTTAAGGGACACAGCTTCCCACATCGGCAGGTTTGATTTGCTTCGGTTATTGTTTTTTGTGGTGATGGACCAGTGTGATGATTTTCCCAGAGTTCGTTGTTGGTGTTCCAAGTCCTCGTTCTTGTGAGGTTTCAGCAATGTTGACTTGGTCTTCTTAGATTTGGTAATACGGGATTTTGGTCTTCTCAGGTAGACCCATATATATATATATATATATATATATATATATATACACATTTATGCATGTTATACACAAATTATCATATAAAACAGAGACAGAAATAGATCCAAGCCTCTGTCAAGAAACATTGGATGAGCTCTGGATGTTTTTAAATGTGATTTTTACAGTCTAGTTTGATGTCCTGGGTTATTTTGTGGCTGTTACATTGATTATGCTACTCATTGGACTAATAATGGTGTCTGTGTTTGTGTAGACATGCAGCAATTCAGTCATTTTCAGACATATTTATCAAAAAGTGTTATTTGCCGTGACATAGTAAGTGTGCATGCAAATATGTATGTGTGTGTGTGTGTGTGTGTGTGGATGCAGTTCTTTTCATTGCTGTGAATTTTCATCAACAAGAGAAAAAAACAGTTCAGCTGATCAAAAATCAGCTCATTGAACCATGCTTGCTTTTTCATAATGAGATTGTGACACAGTGGGGATCAGGGAATATGGTCTTTCCCCTACAAACTCAGAGTTGGTGTATACAGTTTGTGGGGGGGGAGCAGTGGGCCTGAAACACCATTCTGGTTTATTGCATTTTTGATCTTTTATGGATCAATGATATATATTTATATATATATATATATATATATATATATATATATATATATATATATATATATATATATATATATATATATATAAATATACACACACACACACATGTGTGTGTGTGTGTGTGTGTGTATATACACACATATATGTTTGCATTCCCAAACATTGAAGAAAAAATCTTGAATACAAAAATCTTGCTCTAAATAGGCCAAAAATAGAAATATGAAAAAAAACAGATAAACAAAAAAAACTTTATGGTGAGGCAAGCCGCCCTCCACCTCCACATCGGGGATTGCAACGCTAACACCCCCTGAAAATTATATATATATGAACGTTGAGACCAGAAATATATAAATATCACATATACATATACATATATAGCTGTCATCAGTGTAATATGCAGAAGTTACAGAGGTTGTACCTTCAGTAGAGTAATTAGAGTTGGATCTAGCACTATGCAACCTAGGCAGCTGCCTAGGGCTCATGGTCCTAAAAATAATAAAAAATAATAGTAATAATAATAATAATAATAATAAACAACTCCTTCCAGCAATAGCCCAAAAGCATGAGATGTCAGCCCAGAAGCATGAGCTACTGGCACAGATAATTGATTTTCTACAGTCCAAAGACATCAGAGTGCTGTGTGGGTGGTTTGTTTGCAGAACAGATATCAGGCAGGAATTTGTTCCAGAGAGCTTTTTCCCCTGAATTGTAGCCACACAACTTTGCTTTCTGCAATTCCCGTTTCATCAAGATTTTGTATTTGCAATATAAATGGCAGAGTACATTCATTTCAATGAATGAAGGCTTGTTTTGCAGCATGGTGTGTGTTTGTGTGTGTGTGTCTGTGTCTGCCTTCTACAGTCCAGGATGATTTACAGGCACACAGAAAATTCAAGTAAAGCCCTAAGGACTTCTAATTAGTGAATATAGTGTTAGTTATTCTTACTGAAAACATGCATTGTTTTAATTAATTGTACAGTTAAGTGACTTGGTCAGAGTTACAAAGTAAGTAAATGGACTTAGAAGGAATGAAACCCTGTTCTTTTGAACCACTGAAATTTGCTCATTAAGATCTTAGAGCCTTAATTCACTGGACTAACTGCTGAACCTTCGCAAGCATCTTCATTTTCTGATAAATAACTGAGGGGTGACAATCAATGATGCTCATCATCAGAGTTTCATAGTTGTTGATGTTGTTCAGAAAATGCCTTTCGGGTTGAGTTGTCTGGCACATAAGGCTCTCAGCTTCTAACAAAATGTTTCCCATAGAAGTATGTGGTTTTAATAAATTTGCTCAATGTGTGCCTTTTAGCAAAATATTCAGACAGGACTCTTGAGTCGTCCATGAAAATGGGCACTTTGTACCGTGAGTTTACCTGGTTAGCAAATAGATTAAATAAAATGCTATTTAAAAGTTGGCATTGCCTAGAATTCTTGAGCAAAGAAGTTGAGAGGTATTTTTTCCATTCCTTGCAAAAATGGTAGCTTTCTGTCAAATTGTTGTGGATTGCAGTAATTCAGTGATGACAGTTATAAGTTTCAAACTTTGCATCCTTCAGAAAATGCTTGCTAATGCAAAGCGTTTTATTCTATCAATATTCTAAGTATATAACAGAAACAATTTTTAAAATCTGTTCCGAAAGTTTGGGTCTTTGTCTCTGCCTCCTGGCTTTGTCCCTGCTCCTCATCTGGGACATAGCTCTCTAACTCCTCTCATCGCCTTTCTTATACTTCCCCTTAAAGCACTAAACCTCTTAACTGGCTTATTCCCTTCTAATATCTCACTTTATTCTACTTCTTAAACTATTATACCTGCTACTAATTAGCACAACCAAATTACTATCCCATTACTACTCTGTTAAGACTCATACTTGCTTATCTCCTCTAATATTTCACTCTATTCTATTTCTTAACTTACTTCTAACTATCTTATACACCACTCTTCTATATGTAAAGTCCCAGTGCAAGACTTATAAATTTAATGTTTATGAATATCAGTGAATATGAACAAGGCTATTGGCTGCTTCTGCAGTACAGTTTGATTCCCCTCAGCCTTCATTCAGCCTTCATTTGTATGCTGTGTTACTCTGACCACTTCACCACACAGTACTCCTAAGCTGCCCCTGTAAAGGGATGCTTGCATCCACTGCACTGTGCCAGGCTGTTAGCTAATACATTGCACATTTGCCTTTTGAATTCCTGCACCTTTCACATCGATGCTAATTAGTTCTTCACTATATGCTGTCGGACTGTTTCCCAGCACATCTTGTAGTATCATGGATTGCTAGATGTATTTTCAATAAATGTGACTTTGAGAGGAAAAGATGCTTACTGCTGCTCATACCTCTCAACTGGCCAGATTTTTGCTGAATGCTCAGATTTTTGCCTCACATTTTTGGTCTGTTCTTGATAAAATTTGTGGCATCCTGACAAATCATTGTGGATTGAAGTCACTAAATTATGACATACATCGGAGTTTCAGATTTCATATCCTTCAAAAATTCATATTAATGAAAAAGCTTTAGCTTTCTAAGTTTGTAAAATAAATATTTAAAATCTGGCTGTAGATCAATGTGTATGTATATACTTTTAAGAAGCTAGCCAAGGGCTTACACAAGTGTATAAATACTGAGCACGTATGAGCTTGACTGCCATTTTGTAGTAAGCCATTGAGATGTAAGCATGTATGTATCTAAGGTCTGTCTGTTAAGTAGTTTGTTTGTATTTTATGATGCTGCTATCTATCCTAATGCGTTTTTAAGTATTAAAGCATCTAAATGAAATACTCTGCATGCTTGTCATCTATGTTAGAGAGAAATGAGTCACACTGACCCTGATACAGTTGGCTTTGTCCAGATTTTTGCACACACATGTTGAGAGGTTTGACGCTCATGATAAGTTGACTTTCAGTGTGAGACTGTTTTGTTTTATTTAGCAAATAGCTGTCAGTGTTTTGAACTGTAAAATTTGAAATAATAGTATGAAATTAAATCCAAATCTCTGAGATCATTGCGGAAGTAAAAAAAAAGAACTAGTATGCACACTGACAGGTTTCAAATGTGTTTAATGGTAATTGAGTAGAGAGTGCAAACTAATGGGATATTGGTTTGGTTGTTAGTGGGCAGTCTATTACCCTTCCTAGGGCCCCATTTGATCATGATCCGGCTTTGGGAGTAATAATGGTATATTTCATACACACACACACACACACACACACACACACACACACACACAAATATATATATATATATATATATATATATATATATATATATATATATATACATAGTTTAGATGTATTGGTCAGAAAACATTGTTTAAGTGGAGTAAAGATGGTATTCCAGAGATTTCTGGCCTTCATCAATACAAGTCTT
>NC_056744.1:1561647815-1561730315 GCF_019279795.1 Protopterus annectens
ACTTTGGGGAACTGTGCACTTGGTTCTGCCATGATGCATTAAGCAGTAACCATGCATGCAGAATATGGACTAGGACTGTGCACTTGGTTCTGCCATGATGCATTAAGCAGTAACCTTGCATGCAGAATATGGACTGGGACTGTGCACTTGGTTTTGCCATGATGTATTAAGCAGTAACCTTGCATGCAGAATATGGAATGGGACTGTGCACTTGGTTCTGCCATGATGTATTAAGCAGTAACCTTGCTTGCAGAATATGGACTGGGACTGTGCACTTGGTTCTGCCAAGATGTATTAAGCAGTAACCTTGCATGCAGAATATGGACTGGGACTGTGCACTTGGTTCTGCCATGATGTATTAAGCAGTAACCTTCAATGCAGAATATGGACTGGGACTGTGCACTTGGTTCTGCCATGATGTATTAAGCAGTAACCTTGCATGCAGAATATGGACTGGGACTGTGCACTTGGTTCTGCCATGATGTATTAAGCAGTAACCTTGCATGCAGAATATGGTCTGGGACTATGCACTTGGTTCTGCCATGATGTATTAAACAGTAAACTTGCATGCAGAATATGGACTAGGACTGTGCACTTGGATCTGCCATGATGTATTAAGCAGTAACCTTTCATGCAGCATATGGACTGGGACTGTGCACTTGGTTCTGCCATGAAGTATTAAGCCGTAACCTTGCCTGCAGAATATGGACTGGGACTGTGCACTTGCTTCTGCCATGATGTATTAAGCAGTAACCTTGCATGCAGAATATGGACTAGGACTGTGCACTTGGTTCTGCCATGATGTATTAAGCAGTAAACTTGCATGCAGAATATGGACTGGGACTGTGCACTTGGTTCTGCCATGATGTATTAAGCAGTAAACTTGCATGCAGAATATGGACTAGGACTGTGCACTTGGTTCTGCCATGATGTATTAAGCAGTAACCTTGCATGCAGAATATGGACTGGGACTGGGCACTTGCTTCTCCCAAGATGTATTAAGCAGTAACCTTGCATGCAGAATATAGACTGGGACTGTGCACTTGGTTCTGCCAAGATGCACTGAGCAGTAACCTTGCATGCAGAATATGAACTGGGACTGTGCAGGTGGTTCTGCCATGATGTATTAAGCAGTAACCTTGCATGCAGAATATGGACTGGGACTGTGACCTTCGTTTTGCCATGATGTATTAAGCAGTAACCTTCAATGCAGAATATGGACTAGGACTGTGCACTTGGTTCTCCCATGATGTATTAAGCAGTAACCATGCATGCAGAATATGGACTGGGACTGTGCACTTGGTTCTGCCATGATGTATTTAGCAGTAACCTTGCATGCAGAATATGGACTGGGACTGTGCACTTGGATCTGCCATGATGTACTAAGCAGTAACCTTGCATGCAGAATATGGACTGGGACTGTGCACTTGGTTCTGCCATAATGTATTAAGCAGTAACCTTTCATGCAGAATATGGACTGGGACTGTGCACTTGGTTCTGCCATGATGTATTAAGCAGTAACCTTGCATGCAGAATATGGTCTGGGACTGTGCACTTGGATCTGCCATGATGTACTAAGCAGTAACCTTGCATGCAGAATATGGACTAGGACTATGACCTTCGTTTTGCCATGATGTATTAAGCAGTAACCTTGCATGCAGAATATGGACTAGGACTGTGCACTTGGTTCTGCCATGATGTATTAAGCTGTAAACTTGCATGCAGAATATGGACTTGGACTGTGCACTTGGTACTGCCATGATGTATTAAGCAGTAACCTTGCATGCAGAATATGGACTAGGACTGTGCACTTGTTTCTGCCATGATGTATTAAGCAGTAAACTTGCATGCAGAATATGGACTGGGACTGTGCACTTGATTCTGCATACAGTATAGTATTTGTCATGTAATAAACAGATTATTTAATAATTTGCTAATGCAGTGCTATATAATACCACATTGTCTTCCTACGTACAGTATAGTATTTGTCATGTAATAATTACAAAATAGTCTGTGCTAGGCACTCAAACGAAACCCAAAAACCAGCAAAACACAGTGTCTTCGACCAGGAATAACTCCTCAGACCAAATGAAGAAACTATTTTTATTCACAAAAAAACGCCATAAACGCTGCCTCACACAATTACGTTTTTGTCCTGTCAGGACCTCATCAGATAAAATTCTAGTGCAAACAACTCTATTAAATACTCTTACATATCAAATTAATTAAAAATGAACCAATAAAACCACATACTTCAATTCAAATTCACCAAATCAAATTGAATATATTCATTCATGAATATTCATTAGTTCAGACTTGTAAAAAGTGTATTAGTGCTTATAATACGTTGCCTACCTAAAATCTATTTTTAAAAACATCTTAACCAATAAATATTTAAAATACATATGTATATTTGTAAAATGTTTTAAAATCAATTAATCTGTACATAATAATTTTTCAAAAATGTATTTAAAAAGTCCATTCATTCTAACACCATTAATATTTATTTAGTATTACTTTGGTGTTCTACCCCCTCTAGTGGCCTTTTACTATTATTGCAATTAAATTTTATTTGACTTTAACTTCAATAAGGACACTATGGATAAATAATTGTTCAAGCCTGGTTCCTTTCCTGCTTCCAAGCTAACCTGCCACCACAATTCGTTACTTTCAAGGATGTCTTCCCATGGGCCACCCCTAGTGTCCACTTTAATTTGCTCCAATACTAAGAACTTAAATCTATGTTCATTACATGTCTTACTGTGTTTGAAAAGAGCATTAGTTTCCTTGCCTCTACTAATGTCATATATGTGCTCGTAAATTCTTTTTTTCAGACTTCTTTCTGTCTTCCCTATATAAAAAGACTGACATTTTTCACATACCACTAAAGATACCACTCTATTAGAATCACAATTGTAAAAACCCTTGCTTGTAATTTTTCTTCTTCTACTATAAATGTAAACCTCATTTGTGTTCATAATCTAAGGACACTGTTGACATTTACCACATTTGTAGGTTCCTTTCCTTTTATTAGTTAGTCCTGAATTGTTAAGTCCAACGTTTTCTATCATACTCTTCAAATTTGGTGCATTTTTATATATTATTTTAGGTTGTATCTTTTTAATTTCGTCTATGTCACTTAATGTGGAGAAAGTATTCCATTCCCTTTCCAGTACTTTCCGCAAATTCTTGTTTACCAAGTTATATTCCACTACTAAACTCTTTTGATAACCTTTCACCATTTTTGTTTCTTCACTATTCTTTACCCCTAAATGCCTATTTAAATCTATCCCTTTTATGGGGTGAAATCTATCACCTCTTCCTTCCTCTACCTCCTTTCTCATTTTTTCCACAAAATCTTTTGGATACCCCCCCTATCCTTGAACATTTTTTCTAACTTTTCACATTCATCTGTAAAGTCAGCTTGATTACTGGTCATTCTAGAACCCCTTACAAACTGACCCTTCACAATGTTCTTCTTACAGTGTAAGGGGTGTCCACTATCATAGTGCAGGAAGGAATTAACATAGGTGCCTTTTCTATACACCTTAGTTTCAAATTGACCATCTTTTTTGTAAACTTCTACATCTAAATACTTTAAGGTCTCTAAACTAATGGTATGTGTAAATTTTAGAAAATTAGTAGTGTTGTTAATATATTCGAAGAATTCCATGAATGTTTCCTCAGCTCCCGTCCAAAACATAACTATATCGTCCAGGAACCTACGGTATAATAACCAGTGTTTTCTAAAAACAGAATTAAGTACGTATTTTTCCTCCCATTTTCTTAAAACAATGTTTGCAAAGGTGGGTGCGCATGCTGCACCCATGGACACACCTGTTGTCTGTTGGTAAAATTCACTTCCAAATATGATAAAGTTGTTCTTCAATACCATGTCCATGAGTGAAACTGAGCTAATTTTTTCATCTTGTGTCATCTTTTTGTCATGAAATACGCTCTCTTCAAACATCTCCATTCCTTCTTCATAAGGTATACTAGAAAACAAATCTATTATGTCTATAGTAATAAAAAGCAAGTCTTCCCTATAATATTCTGTCTTTAATTCCCTCAGAAAGTCCTATGAATCTTTTAATATCACCTCTTTGTTCACCCAAATATGTTTTGTTTTTGAATCCACAAACTTGGCAAGTGGTGTTGTTTTCGACCCTTCAGCCGATACTATAGGTCGTAGTGGGGGATTCTCTAAGTTTTTATGAATTTTTGGTATTCCAAAAATCGTCGCAATTCTTGGTTTCTTTACTTCTAAGTATCTAAATGTTTTGTCATTAATGACTTTTTCAAGTACTAAATCTTGTATTGTCAAGTCAATTCTACTATAAGCTCTATTCACTTCATTTTTGGATACTGTTTTATACTTTGTTTCATCTCTCAAAATACCATTCATCTTCCCTTCATATATTATTTTGTCCATTACTACTATCCCCCTTCCCTTGTCTGGTTTCATTATTCTTATAGAGGTGTTACTTTTTAAATATTTTAACACTTCTTTTTCTGCGAAATCCAAATTCTTGTAGTGTGTGAATCTTTTTTTGTTATTGTTGTTGTGATTCTGGGTCTTCCTTACCTCCCTTTCCATTACCATTTCAAAATTTTTTATCTGGGGAATTAATGGTGGATTATAAGTGGATTTTCTAGTGAGGTTTCCTTTATTTATATTGTTTCTATTGAAACCTGCTCTTGAGGCTAAAACTTCTAGATTTAGTTTTCTTGTAAATAGTTTCATGTCTAGTAAGGTATTTGTAATGTCACCTCTAGTGAGGGGTATATATTTTAACCCTTTGCTGAACAGATTAAAATGACCTTTTGTTAACATTAAACTACTAAAATTATAAATAGTAAAATATTGATATGTATTCCTAATGTGGTCTACCACAATAATTTCCTGTGTTTGATCTAATTCTGTTTGGGCTGGGGTATATATTGATACTGTCTCTCCCCCTCCCCCATGTAAGAATTTCTTGACTCAAAATGTACAGAATCCTGTCTCCTTCTATCACGTTCTAATGGGGGAAATTCTTCATCATAATTTTCATTATACCATTTACTATCCTCCCTGTAATTATTCCATTTCCCTCTGTAATTGTTTTTGTCTAATTTAACTGGTGGGGGGGGGGCAGGGTAACTAATATTCGTATCGTATTCACTAATGTCCCTCTTTAGTTTACCCATTTTCCTTTGGATAATGTCTTCACATTTCCCATCAATGTCTTTCCTCACCTTAAAATATTTTCTTTTCCTCTTTAATTCCAAAATCATGTCTTTCTTAATACATGCATCTAGTTCATCAATTTCTTTTTTCAACACAAGCTGTTTTCTATCATTTTCTTCTATAATCAGCTTAACTATCTCTAAACCACATTTGTTGAACACTTTCACCAGGCTCTCATGGAAAATAGACCCTTTTTCCACATTATTTGGGTACTTGTAAGTCCGTTAGGGACTATTTCTTTAGTTAAACATTCTATTAGGTCGGCATTCTCTATGGTATAAGTTCTGAACTTCAACATCATTGTATGTAGTTTATTTAGCTTCACAATATATGAATCCCCTTCCCCATTTTTGTACTTTTTCTTAGTCCCCAAGTTCTCATAATTGTCCATTTTGAAACAGTACTCTTTGTTCAATCATATGTTGGTTGTGACGTTATTAGTTACAGTACCTTTAAGTGCTTCCGAGGAATGTCCTGACCTCGCACTAGCACCAATGTTAGCAAAATCAAGGTTTTCTTGCTCCGCTTCCTCTGCCTCCAAATTGAAAACCTTCGGTGTCTCTCCTGGATCAAAATTGGTGAAATTAAAGTCTCCAAGGTCGCCGGCCACATCCCAATCGCCAATAAGCTCCATTTTTCTTTTTTGTTTATTGCCAACTTGCTTCACGCTTCCGTTAGCTTCTGAACGAGCATTATTTCCACTTGAAAGCAAACTTTGGCAGAGGGGCGTGAGCAAGTCAATAAGCTCCGATAATTGGCCAATCAGCTTTCTGGATTCGCCCACTTCCTCCTGCCCTTCAGAGCTCATCTTTACGATGAAAGTTGAGTGTCCCTGGTCAAAACACACCAATACCAAAAACACGAAATAGTCTGTGCTAGGCACTCAAATGAAACCCAAAAACCAGTAAAACACAGTGCCTTCGACCAGGAATACCTCCTCAGACCAAATGAAGAAACTATTTTTATTCACAAAAAAACGCCATAAACGCTGCTTCACACAATTACGTTTTCGTCCTGTCAGGACTTCATCAGACAAAATTCTAGTGCAAACAACTCTATTAAATACTCTTACATATCAAACTAATTAAAAATGAACCAATAAAACCACATACTTCAATTCAAATTCACCAAATCAAATTGAATATATTCATTCATGAATATTCATTAGTTCAGACTTGTAAAAAGTGCATTAGTGCTTATAATACATTGCCTACCTAAAATCTATTTTTAAAAACATCTTAACCAATAAATATTTAAAATACATATGTATATTTGTAAAATGTTTTAAAATCAATTAAACTGTACATAATAATTTTTCAAAAATGTATTTAAAAAGTCCATTCAAACACCATTAATATTTATTTAGTATTACTTTGATGTTCTACCCCCTCTAGTGGCCTTTTACTATTATTGCAATTAAATTTTATTTGACTTTAACTTCAATAAGGACACTATGGATAAATAATCGTTCAAGCCTGGTTCCTTTCCTGCTTCCAAGCTAACCTGCCACCACAATTCTTTACTTTCAAGGATGTCTTCCCATGGGCCACCCCTACTGTCCACTTTAATTTGCACCAATACTAAGAACTTAAAACTATGTTCATTACATGTCTTACTGTGTTTGAAAAGAGAATTAGTTTCCTTGCCTCTACTAATGTCATATGTGTGCTCATAGATTCTTTTTTTCAGACTTCTTTCCGTCTTCCCTATATAAAAAGATTGACATTTTTCACATACCACTAAAGATACCACTCTATTAGAATCACAATTGTAAAAACCCTTGCTTGTAATTTTTCTTCTTCTACTATAAATGTAAACCTCATTTGTGTTCATAATATAAGGACATTGTTGACATTTAGTATTGGAGCAAATAAATAAACAAAAAAGAGAAAGGGAGCTTATTGGCGATTGGGATGTGGCCGGCGACCTTGGAGACTTTAATTTCACCAATTTTGATCCAGGAGAGACACCGAAGGTTTTCAATTTGGAGGCAGAGGAAGCGGAGCAAGAAAACCTTGATTTTGCTAACATTGGTGCTAGTGCGAGGTCAGGACATTCCTCGGAAGCACTTAAAGGTACTGTAACTAATAACGTCACAACCAACATATGGTTGAACAAAGAGTACTGTTTCAAAATGGACAATTATGAGAACTTGGGGACTAAGAAAAAGTACAAAAATGGGGAAGGGGATTCATATATTGTGAAGCTAAATAAACTACATATAATGATGTTGAAGTTCAGAACTTATACCATAGAGAATGCCGACCTAATAGAATGTTTAACTAAAGAAATAGTCCCTAAGGGACTTAGAGTTTACAAGTACCCAAATAATGTGGAAAAAGGGTCTATTTTTCATGAGAGCCTGGTGAAAGTGTTCAACAAATGTGGCTTAGAGATAGTTAAGCTGATTATAGAAGAAAATGATAGAAAACAGCTTGTGTTGAAAAAAGAAATTGATGAACTAGATGCATGTATTAAGAAAGACATGATTTTTGGAATTAAAGAGGAAAAAGAAAAATATTTTAAGGTGAGGAAAGACATTGATTGGAAATGTGAAGACATTATCCAAAGGAAAATGGGTAAACTAAAGAGGGACATTAGTGAATACGATACGAATATTAGTTACCCTGCCCCCCCCCCCACCAGTTAAATTAGACAAAAACAATTACAGAGGGAAATGGAATAATTACAGGGAGGATAGTAAATGGTATAATGAAAATTATGATGAAGAATTTCCCCCATTAGAACGTGATAGAAGGAGACAGGATTCTGTACATTTTGAGTCAAGAAATTCTTACATGGGGGGAGAGAAAGGGGAAGGGGAGACAGTATCAATATGTACCCCAGCCCAAACAGAATTAGATCAAACACAGGAAATTATTGTGGTAGACCACATTAGGAATACATATCAAGATTTTACTATTTATAATTTTAGTAGTTTAGTGTTAACAAAAGGTCATTTTAATCTGTTCAGCAAAGGGTTAAAATATATACCCCTCACTAGAGGTGACATTACAAATACCTTACTAGACGTGAAACTATTTACAAGAAAATTAAATCTAGAAGTTTTAGCCTCAAGAGCAGGTTTCAATAGAAACAATATAAATAAAGGAAACCTCACTAGAAAATCCACTTATAATCCACCATTAATTCCCCAGATAAAAAATTTTGAAATGGTAATGGAAAGGGAGGTAAGGAAGACCCAGAATCACAACAACAATAACAAAAAAAGATTGACACACTACAAGAATTTGGATTTTGAAGAAAAAGAAGTGTTAAAATATTTGAAAAGTAACACCTCTATAAGAATAATGAAACCAGACAAGGGAAGGGGGATAGTAGTAATGGACAAAATAATATATGAAGGGAAGATGAATGGTATTTTGAGAGATGAAACAAAGTATAAAACAGTATCCAAAAATGAAGTGAATAGAGCTTATAGTAGAATTGACTTGACAATACAAGATTTAGTACTTGAAAAAGTCATTAATGACAAAACATTTAGATACTTAGAAGTAAAGAAACCAAGAATTGCGACGATTTTTGGAATACCAAAAATTCATAAAAACTAGAATCCCCCAGTACGACCTATAGTATCGGCTGAAGGGTCGAAAACAACACCACTTGCCAAGTTTGTGGATTCAAAAACAAAACATATTTGGGTGAACAAAGAGGTGATATTAAAAGATTCATGGGACTTTCTGAGGGAATTAAAGACAGAATATTATAGGGAAGACTTGCTTTTTATTACTATAGACATAATAGATTTGTTTTGTAGTATACCTTATGAAGAAGGAATGGAGATGTTTGAAGAGAGCGTATTTCATGACAAAAAGATGACACAAGATGAAAAAATTAGCTCAGTTTCACTCATGGACATGGTATTGAAGAACAACTTTATCATATTTGGAGGTGAATTTTACCAACAGACAACAGGTGTGTCCATGGGTGCAGCATGCGCACCCACCTTTGCAAACATTGTTTTAAGCAAATGGGAGGAAAAATACGTACTTAATTCTGTTTTTAGAAAACACTGGTTATTATACCGTAGGTTCCTGGACGATATAGTTATGTTTTGGACGGGAGGAGAGGAAACATTCATGGAATTCTTCGAATATATTAACAACACTACTAATTTTCTAAAATTTACACATACCATTAGTTTAGAGACCTTAAAGTATTTAGATGTAGAAGTTTACAAAAAAGATGGTCAATTTGAAACTAAGGTGTATAGAAAAGACACCTATGTTAATTCCTTCCTGCACTATGATAGTGGACACCCCTTACACTGTAAGAAGAACATTGTGAAGGGTCAGTTGGAAGGGGTTCTAGAATGACCAGTAATCAAGCTGACTTTACAGATGAATGTGAAAAGTTAGAAAAAATGTTCAAGGATAGGGGGTATCCAAAAGATTTTGTGGAAAAAATGAGAAAGGAGGTAGAGGAAGGAAGAGGTGATAGATTTCACCCCATAAAAGGGATAGATTTAAATAGGCATTTAGGGGTAAAGAATAGTGAAGAAACAAAAATGGTGAAAGGTTATCAAAAGAGTTTAGTAGTGGAATATAACTTGGTAAACATGAATTTGCGGAAAGTACCGGAAAGGGAATGGAATACTTTCTCCACATTAACTGACATAGATGAAATTAAAAAGATACAACCTAAAATAATATATAAAAATGCGCCAAATTTGAAGAGTATGATAGAAAACGTTGGACTTAACAATTCAGGACTAACTAATAAAAGGAAAGGAACCTACAAATGTGGTAAATGTCAACAGTGTCCTTAGATTATGAACACAAATGAGGTTTACATTTATAGTAGAAGAAGAAAAATTACAAGCAAGGGTTTTTACAATTGTGATTCTAATAGAGTGGTATCTTTAGTGGTATGTGAAAAATGTCAATATTTTTATATAGGGATGATGGAAAGAAGTCTGAAAAAAAGAATTTACGAGCACATATATGACATTAGTAGAGGCAAGGAAACTAATGCTCTTTTAAACACAGTAAGACGTAATGAACATAGTTTTAAGTTCTTAGTATTGGAGCAAATTAAAGTGGACAGTAGGGGTGGCCCATGGGAAGACATCCTTGAAAGTAAAGAATTGTGGTGGCAGGTTAGCTTGGAAGCAGGAAAGGAACCAGGCTTGAACGATTATTTATCCATAGTGTCCTTATTGAAGTTAAAGTCAAATAAAATTTAATTGCAATAATAGTAAAAGGCCACTAGAGGGGGAAGAACACCAAAGTAATACTAAATAAATATTAAAGGTGTTAAAATGAATGGACTTTTTAAATACATTTTTGAAAAATTATTATGTACAGATTAATTGATTATAAAACATTTTACAAATATACATATGTATTTTAAATATTTATTGGTTAAGATGTTTTTAAAAATAGATTTTAGGTAGGCAATGTATTATAAGCACTAATGTACTTTTTACAAGTCTGAACTAATGAATATTCATGAATGAATATATTCAATTTGATTTGGTGAATTTGAATTGAAGTATGTGGTTTTATTGGTTCATGTTTAATTAATTTGATATGTAAGAGTATTTAATAGAGTTGTTTGCACTAGAATTTTGTCTGATGAAGTCCTGACAGGACGAAAACGTAATTGTCTGAAGCAGCGTTTATGGCGTTTTTTTGTGAATAAAAATAGTTTCTTCATTTGGTCTGAGGAGTTATTCCTGGTCGAAGGCACTGTGTTTTACTGGTTTTTCATGTAATAATTAGATTATTTATTCATTTGCTATGCAGTGCTATGTAATAGCAAACAGTCTTCCTGCATATAGTATAGTGTGAGTTATTTCTAGTTACTCACTGCTGGAATGAACGATTTATTGGTGCCATCTGTTTACTTACATAAGTAAAAGTTTTAAACTAATGAAAGGGTTTATGTGTATAACATCAGTTCAGCTCTATACATAAGGGAAATCTACCAAAACAAACACTCTTATCTTACTACTAATTGGAATTCAAGGAAATATCCACTTATGACAAATCTACCTTCAGCAGTTCTACACCTATCATTTTATTTGGTCGTTTGATAAATTATGTACTTCATAGTGCATCAGGCTGTTCCACTTACTTGCTGAAGGTCATAAAATATCTTGTTTAATTACTTATGTGTGTAAGATGATGAATGCATTTGGTTAATGCTTCCATTTTCTAGAATATCTTTCCGTTTGTATAAAGCAGTTTTACATAAACATGATGTCTTCATGCAGAGACAAACTTCTCTCCCTGTTTCTCCCTGTGTGTGTGTTCAGTGGTATAGATGGATAAATATCTTGACAATGCTCCAAATAACCCAGGTTCATTCAATGTGTGGCCCAAACACTGGAGGATCCAACTAGGGTGGCTGGAGTGAGTGGCTATCACTGATATGCACATCATGGAAAGTAGAAAGCAGTCCAGTTTGCTGCAAAACAGACCCTGTTGGTGAAGCAGAAGTACAGCATGCAGAATATGGACTGGGACTGTGCACTTGGTACTGCCAAGATGTATTAAGCAGTAACATTGCATGCAGAATATGGACTGGGACTGTGCACTTGGTTCTGCCATGATGTATTAAGCAGTAACCTTGCATGCAGAATATGGACTGGGACTGTGCACTTGGTTCTGCCATGATGTATTAAGCAGTAACCTTGCATGCAGAATATGGACTGGGACTGTGCACTTGGTTCTGCCATGATGTATTAAGCAGTAACCTTGCATGCAGAATATGGACTGGGACTGTGCACTTGGTTCTGCCATGATGTATTAAGCAGTAACCTTGCATGCAGAATATGGACTGGGACTGTGCACTTGGTTCTGCCATGATGTATTAAGCAGTAACCTTGCATGCAGAATATGGACTGGGACTGTGCACTTGGTTCTGCCATGATGTATTAAGCAGTAACCTTGCATGCAGAATATGGACTGGGACTGTGCACTTGGTTCTGCCATGATGTATTAAGCAGTAACCTTGCATGCAGAATATGGACTGGGACTGTGCACTTGGTTCTGCCATGATGTATTAAGCAGTAACCTTGCATGCAGAATATGGACTGGGACTGTGCACTTGGTTCTGCCATGATGTATTAAGCAGTAACCTTGCATGCAGAATATGGACTGGGACTGTGCACTTGGTTCTGCCATGATGTATTAAGCAGTAACCTTGCATGCAGAATATGGACTGGGACTGTGCACTTGGTTCTGCCATGATGTATTAAGCAGTAACCTTGCATGCAGAATATGGACTGGGACTGTGCACTTGGTTCTGCCATGATGTATTAAGCAGTAACCTTGCATGCAGAATATGGACTGGGACTGTGCACTTGGTTCTGCCATGATGTATTAAGCAGTAACCTTGCATGCAGAATATGGACTGGGACTGTGCACTTGGTTCTGCCATGATGTATTAAGCAGTAACCTTGCATGCAGAATATGGACTGGGACTGTGCACTTGGTTCTGCCATGATGTATTAAGCAGTAACCTTGCATGCAGAATATGGACTGGGACTGTGCACTTGGTTCTGCCATGATGTATTAAGCAGTAACCTTGCATGCAGAATATGGACTGGGACTGTGCACTTGGTTCTGCCATGATGTATTAAGCAGTAACCTTGCATGCAGAATATGGACTGGGACTGTGCACTTGGTTCTGCCATGATGTATTAAGCAGTAACCTTGCATGCAGAATATGGACTGGGACTGTGCACTTGGTTCTGCCATGATGTATTAAGCAGTAACCTTGCATGCAGAATATGGACTGGGACTGTGCACTTGGTTCTGCCATGATGTATTAAGCAGTAACCTTGCATGCAGAATATGGACTGGGACTGTGCACTTGGTTCTGCCATGATGTATTAAGCAGTAACCTTGCATGCAGAATATGGACTGGGACTGTGCACTTGGTTCTGCCATGATGTATTAAGCAGTAACCTTGCATGCAGAATATGGACTGGGACTGTGCACTTGGTTCTGCCATGATGTATTAAGCAGTAACCTTGCATGCAGAATATGGACTGGGACTGTGCACTTGGTTCTGCCATGATGTATTAAGCAGTAACCTTGCATGCAGAATATGGACTGGGACTGTGCACTTGGTTCTGCCATGATGTATTAAGCAGTAACCTTGCATGCAGAATATGGACTAGGACTGTGCACTTGGTTCTGCCATGATGTATTAAGCAGTAACCTTGCATGCAGAATATGGACTGGGACTGTGCACTTGGTTCTGCCATGATGTATTAAGCAGTAACCTTGCATGCAGAATATGGACTGGGACTGTGCACTTGGTTCTGCCATGATGTATTAAGCAGTAACCTTGCATGCAGAATATGGACTGGGACTGTGCACTTGGTTCTGCCATGATGTATTAAGCAGTAACCTTGCATGCAGAATATGGACTGGGACTGTGCACTTGGTTCTGCCATGATGTATTAAGCAGTAACCTTGCATGCAGAATATGGACTGGGACTGTGCACTTGGTTCTGCCATGATGTATTAAGCAGTAACCTTGCATGCAGAATATGGACTGGGACTGTGCACTTGGTTCTGCCATGATGTATTAAGCAGTAACCTTGCATGCAGAATATGGACTGGGACTGTGCACTTGGTTCTGCCATGATGTATTAAGCAGTAACCTTGCATGCAGAATATGGACTGGGACTGTGCACTTGGTTCTGCCATGATGTATTAAGCAGTAACCTTGCATGCAGAATATGGACTGGGACTGTGCACTTGGTTCTGCCATGATGTATTAAGCAGTAACCTTGCATGCAGAATATGGACTGGGACTGTGCACTTGGTTCTGCCATGATGTATTAAGCAGTAACCTTGCATGCAGAATATGGACTGGGACTGTGCACTTGGTTCTGCCATGATGTATTAAGCAGTAACCTTGCATGCAGAATATGGACTAGGACTGTGCACTTGGTTCTGCCATGATGTATTAAGCAGTAACCTTGCATGCAGAATATGGACTGGGACTGTGCACTTGGTTCTGCCATGATGTATTAAGCAGTAACCTTGCATGCAGAATATGGACTGGGACTGTGCACTTGGTTCTGCCATGATGTATTAAGCAGTAACCTTGCATGCAGAATATGGACTGGGACTGTGCACTTGGTTCTGCCATGATGTATTAAGCAGTAACCTTGCATGCAGAATATGGACTGGGACTGTGCACTTGGTTCTGCCATGATGTATTAAGCAGTAACCTTGCATGCAGAATATGGACTGGGACTGTGCACTTGGTTCTGCCATGATGTATTAAGCAGTAACCTTGCATGCAGAATATGGACTGGGACTGTGCACTTGGTTCTGCCATGATGTATTAAGCAGTAACCTTGCATGCAGAATATGGACTGGGACTGTGCACTTGGTTCTGCCATGATGTATTAAGCAGTAACCTTGCATGCAGAATATGGACTGGGACTGTGCACTTGGTTCTGCCATGATGTATTAAGCAGTAACCTTGCATGCAGAATATGGACTGGGACTGTGCACTTGGTTCTGCCATGATGTATTAAGCAGTAACCTTGCATGCAGAATATGGACTGGGACTGTGCACTTGGTTCTGCCATGATGTATTAAGCAGTAACCTTGCATGCAGAATATGGACTGGGACTGTGCACTTGGTTCTGCCATGATGTATTAAGCAGTAACCTTGCATGCAGAATATGGACTGGGACTGTGCACTTGGTTCTGCCATGATGTATTAAGCAGTAACCTTGCATGCAGAATATGGACTGGGACTGTGCACTTGGTTCTGCCATGATGTATTAAGCAGTAACCTTGCATGCAGAATATGGACTGGGACTGTGCACTTGGTTCTGCCATGATGTATTAAGCAGTAACCTTGCATGCAGAATATGGACTGGGACTGTGCACTTGGTTCTGCCATGATGTATTAAGCAGTAACCTTGCATGCAGAATATGGACTGGGACTGTGCACTTGGTTCTGCCATGATGTATTAAGCAGTAACCTTGCATGCAGAATATGGACTGGGACTGTGCACTTGGTTCTGCCATGATGTATTAAGCAGTAACCTTGCATGCAGAATATGGACTGGGACTGTGCACTTGGTTCTGCCATGATGTATTAAGCAGTAACCTTGCATGCAGAATATGGACTGGGACTGTGCACTTGGTTCTGCCATGATGTATTAAGCAGTAACCTTGCATGCAGAATATGGACTGGGACTGTGCACTTGGTTCTGCCATGATGTATTAAGCAGTAACCTTGCATGCAGAATATGGACTGGGACTGTGCACTTGGTTCTGCCATGATGTATTAAGCAGTAACCTTGCATGCAGAATATGGACTGGGACTGTGCACTTGGTTCTGCCATGATGTATTAAGCAGTAACCTTGCATGCAGAATATGGACTGGGACTGTGCACTTGGTTCTGCCATGATGTATTAAGCAGTAACCTTGCATGCAGAATATGGACTGGGACTGTGCACTTGGTTCTGCCATGATGTATTAAGCAGTAACCTTGCATGCAGAATATGGACTAGGACTGTGCACTTGGTTCTGCCATGATGTATTAAGCAGTAACCTTGCATGCAGAATATGGACTGGGACTGTGCACTTGGTTCTGCCATGATGTATTAAGCAGTAACCTTGCATGCAGAATATGGACTGGGACTGTGCACTTGGTTCTGCCATGATGTATTAAGCAGTAACCTTGCATGCAGAATATGGACTGGGACTGTGCACTTGGTTCTGCCATGATGTATTAAGCAGTAACCTTGCATGCAGAATATGGACTGGGACTGTGCACTTGGTTCTGCCATGATGTATTAAGCAGTAACCTTGCATGCAGAATATGGACTGGGACTGTGCACTTGGTTCTGCCATGATGTATTAAGCAGTAACCTTGCATGCAGAATATGGACTGGGACTGTGCACTTGGTTCTGCCATGATGTATTAAGCAGTAACCTTGCATGCAGAATATGGACTGGGACTGTGCACTTGGTTCTGCATACAGTATAGTATTTGTCATGTAATAAACAGATTATTTAATTATTTGCTAATGCAGTGCTATATAATACCACATGGTCTTCCTGCGTACAGTATAGTATTTGTCATGTAATAATTAGATTATTTATTCATTTGCTATGCAGTGCTATGTAATAGCAAACAGTCTTCCTGCATATAGTATAGTGTGAGTTATTTCTAGTTACTCACTGCTGGAATGAACGATTTATTGGTGCCATCTGTTTACTTATGTAAGTAAAAGTTTTAAACTAATGAAAGGGTTTATGTGTATAACATCAGTTCAGCTCTATACATAAGGGAAATCTACCAAAACAAACACTCTTATCTTACTACTAATTGGAATTCAAGGAAATATCCACTTATGACAAATCTACCTTCAGCAGTTCTACACCTATCATTTTATTTGGTCGTTTGATAAATTATGTACTTCATAGTGCATCAGGCTGTTCCACTTACTTGCTGAAGGTCATAAAATATCTTGTTTAATTACTTATGTGTGTAAGATGATGAATGCATTTGGTTAATGCTTCCATTTTCTAGAATATCTTTCCGTTTGTATAAAGCAGTTTTACATAAACATGATGTCTTCATGCAGAGACAAACTTCTCTCCCTGTTTCTCCCTGTGTGTGTGTTCAGTGGTATAGATGGATAAATATCTTGACAATGCTCCAAATAACCCAGGTTCATTCAATGTGTGGCCCAAACGCTGGAGGATCCAACTAGGGTGGCTGGGAGTGAGTGGCTATCACTGATATGCACATCATGGAAAGTAGAAAGCAGTCCAGTTTGCTGCAAAACAGACCCTGTTGGTGAAGCAGAAGTACAGCATGCAGAATATGGACTGGGACTGTGCACTTGGTACTGCCATGATGTATTAAGCAGTAACCTTGCATGCAGAATATGGACTGGGACTGTGCACTTGGTTCTGCCATGATGTATTAAGCAGTAACCTTGCATGCAGAATATGGACTAGGACTGTGCACTTGGTTCTGCCATGATGTATTAAGCAGTAACCTTGCATGCAGAATATGGACTGGGACTGTGCACTTGGTTCTGCCATGATGTATTAAGCAGTAACCTTGCATGCAGAATATGGACTGGGACTGTGCACTTGGTTCTGCCATGATGTATTAAGCAGTAACCTTGCATGCAGAATATGGACTGGGACTGTGCACTTGGTTCTGCCATGATGTATTAAGCAGTAACCTTGCATGCAGAATATGGACTGGGACTGTGCACTTGGTTCTGCCATGATGTATTAAGCAGTAACCTTGCATGCAGAATATGGACTGGGACTGTGCACTTGGTTCTGCCATGATGTATTAAGCAGTAACCTTGCATGCAGAATATGGACTGGGACTGTGCACTTGGTTCTGCCATGATGTATTAAGCAGTAACCTTGCATGCAGAATATGGACTGGGACTGTGCACTTGGTTCTGCCATGATGTATTAAGCAGTAACCTTGCATGCAGAATATGGACTGGGACTGTGCACTTGGTTCTGCCATGATGTATTAAGCAGTAACCTTGCATGCAGAATATGGACTGGGACTGTGCACTTGGTTCTGCCATGATGTATTAAGCAGTAACCTTGCATGCAGAATATGGACTGGGACTGTGCACTTGGTTCTGCCATGATGTATTAAGCAGTAACCTTGCATGCAGAATATGGACTGGGACTGTGCACTTGGTTCTGCCATGATGTATTAAGCAGTAACCTTGCATGCAGAATATGGACTGGGACTGTGCACTTGGTTCTGCCATGATGTATTAAGCAGTAACCTTGCATGCAGAATATGGACTGGGACTGTGCACTTGGTTCTGCCATGATGTATTAAGCAGTAACCTTGCATGCAGAATATGGACTGGGACTGTGCACTTGGTTCTGCCATGATGTATTAAGCAGTAACCTTGCATGCAGAATATGGACTGGGACTGTGCACTTGGTTCTGCCATGATGTATTAAGCAGTAACCTTGCATGCAGAATATGGACTGGGACTGTGCACTTGGTTCTGCCATGATGTATTAAGCAGTAACCTTGCATGCAGAATATGGACTGGGACTGTGCACTTGGTTCTGCCATGATGTATTAAGCAGTAACCTTGCATGCAGAATATGGACTGGGACTGTGCACTTGGTTCTGCCATGATGTATTAAGCAGTAACCTTGCATGCAGAATATGGACTGGGACTGTGCACTTGGTTCTGCCATGATGTATTAAGCAGTAACCTTGCATGCAGAATATGGACTGGGACTGTGCACTTGGTTCTGCCATGATGTATTAAGCAGTAACCTTGCATGCAGAATATGGACTGGGACTGTGCACTTGGTTCTGCCATGATGTATTAAGCAGTAACCTTGCATGCAGAATATGGACTGGGACTGTGCACTTGGTTCTGCCATGATGTATTAAGCAGTAACCTTGCATGCAGAATATGGACTGGGACTGTGCACTTGGTTCTGCCATGATGTATTAAGCAGTAACCTTGCATGCAGAATATGGACTGGGACTGTGCACTTGGTTCTGCCATGATGTATTAAGCAGTAACCTTGCATGCAGAATATGGACTGGGACTGTGCACTTGGTTCTGCCATGATGTATTAAGCAGTAACCTTGCATGCAGAATATGGACTGGGACTGTGCACTTGGTTCTGCCATGATGTATTAAGCAGTAACCTTGCATGCAGAATATGGACTGGGACTGTGCACTTGGTTCTGCCATGATGTATTAAGCAGTAACCTTGCATGCAGAATATGGACTGGGACTGTGCACTTGGTTCTGCCATGATGTATTAAGCAGTAACCTTGCATGCAGAATATGGACTGGGACTGTGCACTTGGTTCTGCCATGATGTATTAAGCAGTAACCTTGCATGCAGAATATGGACTGGGACTGTGCACTTGGTTCTGCCATGATGTATTAAGCAGTAACCTTGCATGCAGAATATGGACTGGGACTGTGCACTTGGTTCTGCCATGATGTATTAAGCAGTAACCTTGCATGCAGAATATGGACTGGGACTGTGCACTTGGTTCTGCCATGATGTATTAAGCAGTAACCTTGCATGCAGAATATGGACTGGGACTGTGCACTTGGTTCTGCCATGATGTATTAAGCAGTAACCTTGCATGCAGAATATGGACTGGGACTGTGCACTTGGTTCTGCCATGATGTATTAAGCAGTAACCTTGCATGCAGAATATGGACTGGGACTGTGCACTTGGTTCTGCCATGATGTATTAAGCAGTAACCTTGCATGCAGAATATGGACTGGGACTGTGCACTTGGTTCTGCCATGATGTATTAAGCAGTAACCTTGCATGCAGAATATGGACTGGGACTGTGCACTTG
The DNA here is from genome assembly GCF_019279795.1 of Protopterus annectens. Classification (NCBI taxonomy): domain Eukaryota; kingdom Metazoa; phylum Chordata; order Ceratodontiformes; family Protopteridae; genus Protopterus; species Protopterus annectens. The sequence goes on from NC_056744.1 coordinate 1,561,667,406, forward strand.
GTTCTGCCATGATGTATTAAGCAGTAACCTTGCATGCAGAATATGGACTGGGACTGTGCACTTGGTTCTGCCATGATGTATTAAGCAGTAACCTTGCATGCAGAATATGGACTGGGACTGTGCACTTGGTTCTGCCATGATGTATTAAGCAGTAACCTTGCATGCAGAATATGGACTGGGACTGTGCACTTGGTTCTGCCATGATGTATTAAGCAGTAACCTTGCATGCAGAATATGGACTGGGACTGTGCACTTGGTTCTGCCATGATGTATTAAGCAGTAACCTTGCATGCAGAATATGGACTGGGACTGTGCACTTGGTTCTGCCATGATGTATTAAGCAGTAACCTTGCATGCAGAATATGGACTGGGACTGTGCACTTGGTTCTGCCATGATGTATTAAGCAGTAACCTTGCATGCAGAATATGGACTGGGACTGTGCACTTGGTTCTGCCATGATGTATTAAGCAGTAACCTTGCATGCAGAATATGGACTAGGACTGTGCACTTGGTTCTGCCATGATGTATTAAGCAGTAACCTTGCATGCAGAATATGGACTGGGACTGTGCACTTGGTTCTGCCATGATGTATTAAGCAGTAACCTTGCATGCAGAATATGGACTAGGACTGTGCACTTGGTTCTGCCAAGATGTATTAAGCAGTAACCTTGCATGCAGAATATGGACTGGGACTGTGCACTTGGTTCTGCCATGATGTATTAAGCAGTAACCTTGCATGCAGAATATGGACTGGGACTGTGCACTTGGTTCTGCCATGATGTATTAAGCAGTAACCTTGCATGCAGAATATGGACTAGGACTGTGCACTTGGTTCTGCCAAGATGTATTAAGCAGTAATCTTGCATGCAGAATATGGACTAGGACTGTGCACTTGGTTCTGCCATGATGTATTAAGCAGTAACCTTTGAGGGGTGTGTGTGTATAGTAGTGTGCACCTCCCCAGCAAGGGGACCCTCAGCATGGCATCATACAAGAGAGTGTACATGTCAGCCATTTTTGGGCTATAGGCTCAGGCCTTCACCAGAAAAACCTAAAGCTTCCTTGATGATGCTCTGCCATATTCAACTTTCATCCCAAGGAGGAATGAATGAGCCATCGATTGTTGGAGATCTGATGACTAGCAGACAAGGGGGATATAAAAAGGCATTAAAACATCATCTCGAGGCAGACCAGAAATAGTAAGCTGTCCTTTTTTTTTTTGCCTTAGAGTGATGACTTCATAAACTATATCTGGGCGTTTTCTTTTTATTTCTAGTTAGTGAGATGTTTAAAAAAAGGGAAAGCTGTTATGTATGTCACAAGATAACACTCACCACTAGTAATCTTTTATCTCCCACCGCAATTAACAACGGACACGTTACAGTTGCTCCCTTCTTCTTTCTAAATCAACTGTTTCATAACAGACTGGGACAGTAATTACTGCAAAGACTGTGTAATGGTTGCACCAGACCTAGAAATGGAACAGCACCCAGAGACATGTAAATTAAAGAAAGCACTTCAAATAAAAACAAAGTAAAATAAAGGACTGTGATGCGTACCTGTTTATGAAGCTCTCACACTGTTACCCAGTAGCTTAACTGGTAATATTCATGACACATATCGGATTTTATACTAATTTTATATAAAACTGCATTAGCAAATGAATAAATAATCTAATTATTACATGACAAATACTATGCTGTACACAGGAAGACTGTGGTATTACATAGCATTGCATTAGCAAATGAATAAATAATCTAATTATTACATGACAACTACTATACTGTATGCACGGAGACTATGTGGTATTATATAGCAGTGCATTAACAAAATGAATAAACAATCTAATTATTACATGACAAATAAGGCTACTTATTCAGACAGTATATAGGCAAAAAATTATTGAGCAGCAAAATTCATCACAGTCAAGCAGGAAATAATGATAAGCATTTTACCTAACCCAGACCATTTCCTCAGGTCTGTATTTGTTAATAACTGACCTGGAAAGTTAAATTGGTTCTTGATTCCTCTTGGATAATGGGTGCAGTACAAAAGCACATGACTCGATTTCACACACCAAGGTAACCATCCCTTACTTATCACACTAGAGTTTGTGTCCTTGCCATGTAAAATTGCTAAATTACATTTTTTTACATTTTTCAACTATTTATTATCCCTAACTGCCATTTCTTCAAATGCAAATTCTTTCTCATGAATATCACCAGGCAGGAAGTTGTAACAGTGGACGACAGGACAGTAGTACTGAATGGAGTTGGCTCGGTATATGAATTTGGAAGTACCACCACAGCGATTATGTGGAATATATGCCTGTGCTGGTGGTGCAGGGGGATACAGCCCTCTGAGTTCAGTAAGGGGCTTGGGAGCTTGATGATGTATAAAGGGAGGATGGATGGATGGATGGATGGATGGATGGATGTGCCCATCCTGGGGTGTGGATGCTTGTAATTGAGCACACCTTGCAGTTGATCCTTGGTATAGGCAACAAGTAAGTGCAGGGAATTGTCCTTATGGGGGACAAGGCTTTGGCTGACTCACTGTGGATATAGGATGATATGCTGAAATACATATTTCATATTCTTCCCTGGAATGGGGCAGGTGTGTACACAGGGCAGGAACTTAGGAGAAAAATACTTTTCAGCAGTAGTGTGATGCTGGCCCAGGGTACCTTGATCTTCTCCCCAGCCCTGAATATGCATCAGAGATAGCCTGGGGCAGGCTTCTTGGGTTTGTAGACTCAATAAATGAGGAGAGGCCCCTGGGAGTAGTTACCATTATCTCTGAGAAACCAAGAATGGAATAAAAAGTGTGCAGTATATACACTGGCTGTAACTGATTAAATACATAGTTTACATAAGAGGTTTATGCCTTGCTACATAGGTTTGTAGGTTCATACTAGGCTATCTGCCCTAGGGCATTTATAAGCCTAGCCAGTGTATGTTTGGCTTTCGCCACCCATTTTAAATTAATTTTGCTATGCCCTTTTTCAAGGTTAGTATACTGTGCCTCTGTCTAAAAGTGACACAGAAGTGATACCTGGGGTAAACCTACGATCTCCCATCCACTCATCAAGATTCCTCTTGAAGTCAGTCAGTGAGGGACTCTGCCTAACCTGGACTGGGATTTTATTCCAGAGTAAAGGGAGCCTTTGGGTTATGAATCTGTCCCTCCAGCATGTCCTATTTATTTCAGTGCTGAGGTTCAAGTCTCCTGAGCGTGTAGCTCGATGGGATTTGGATGTTTAGAGGTGCAGCATGGCCCTTAATTCCAGGTTGGACATGGCTTTATACGTCAGGCACAGGTTGCCTCTGAGCAGGTGGTATGCCACTGAGTAGAGCTGGAGTTTCTTTAACCGGGCAGCATATGGCATCTGTTTGAGCCCTTTGATCCTCTTGGTGAGGTACTTTTGGGGTCTTCCAGTTGTTGCAGGTGTTTGGTAAGGTACATCCCAAAAGGGGCACTGTACTTGATTATAGGCCTGATGAGGGATGAGTAAAGAGGCATGATGACCTCCCCTAATCTAGATGTGAATCCCTTCATGATTAGGTGGGCTATATAAAATGTTTTTCTAACCACTTTGGCCACGTGGTTGTCAAATGAGAGATTGCTATCAACTTGGGCCCCCAGGTCGCTAATTACTTCTTCTGTACTTAATGGATTACCACCTATGTGGTCATTTGTGGGCACTTTGTTTTTGCCAAAGGGGATGACTATACACTTTTTGGCATTTAGCTTGAGGCCATGGCTCTGGCACCAGTTGTCTGTTTCTATGAGGCCCTTTTGGAGGATGCTTGTGTCGGCTGGAGAGTCGATTATGGCGCCCAGTTTGCAGTCATCTGCAAACTTGGTCAGCCACAGTCCTTCTGTGTTGGCCTGTACCTCCGAGAAATATATACCGATCAAGAGAGGTCCCAGGACTGAGCCTTGTGGGACACCACTTGTAACTGGTTTGGAGTCTGACATGGCTCCAGCAATTCTAACCATGTGGGTTCTGTCCTTGAGCCAGTTTGCAATCCATCTAGTGACATAGGGGTTTATATTTAAGCTGGTGAGCTTATCTATAATGCCCGAGTGGGGTATTGTATCGAAGGCTTTAGCGAGGTCCAGGTAGGCTGTGTGGACCACCTTCCCTTCGTCAATGGCCTTGGTGACTGTTTCAAAGAAGTCGACCAGGTTTAAGAGTCAGGATCTGCCCTTAACAAAGCCGAACTGGGTAGGATCTAGTGTCTGTAAGTCCCCAATGTCTTTATTTATGAGGTCCATGATGACCCCTTCCATAGCTTTGCAGACCAAGCTAGTCAGGCTTATGGGGCGATAGTTTCCAGGGTCTGTTGAGGCGCCACCTTTGTGGAGAGGGACCACTGTTGCTGTACGCCACACTTTGGGTACATATCCTGTAGTAAGGCTGAGATTGAACAGTAGTTTTATGTTTGGGTTTAGCTCTTCTTGGAGTTCATGTAGAACGCAGCCCGGGACACCATCTGGTCCCATTGATGCTGTGTTTTTTGCTTTGGAGAAGGAGGCTCTTACCTGAGCATCTGAGATGTCAGGGGGGCAGCACTCTGCTGGGATAGATATTTGCCCTTTGGTGGGGAGAAGTTTGCGCTGAACCTGTCAGCTAGGATGTTGGCAATGTCTGTGGGTTTGGTGTATTTTTTGTCATTTTGGACTAATTCTGAGCATATCTGGGAATTCCCACCCAGGTTCCTAACATAACCAAAGAAAGCCTTGTGATTATCCTTAGTGTCCTGTGCAATTTTTCTCTCGAAGCTGGTCTTAGACGATTTTATGAGTGCCCTTAGTTTTTTGCTAATACTGATCAGAGATGCCTTCCCTTTTTGGGATTTTGCTCTATCATGTAGTAGCTTCCTCCTTCTATTGTATAGTTTGTTTATGGCTGGGGTCCACCAGACAGGATGTCTGCCTTTGGAGGATTGGGTCTTGGTTTTATATGGGATTGCATGATCCATGCATTCCTGAAGGTGTTCATAGAATGCATTTATAAAGGATTCTGTGGTCTGGGCTGTATTTTCCACAGGCCTGGGGGCTTTGAAGGATTCCACCTCAGTTTTGAGGAGTGTGAAATTTGCTTTAGAGAAGTTTTTCACTGTGGTTTTCTGGGCAGGGGGTGGGGTCGGGATGTGAATATCCAGTGAGATCAGTTTATGGTCTGATCTTACCAGTGAGGGATACACTTCTGGTCTGGAGCATAGAGTCCCCATGTTGGTGATGATCAGGTCCAGTATGTTTTCCCCTCTTGTGGGAGTGGTAACAAGTTGTTCCATAGCATTTGAGTTTATGAATTCTAGGAACCTTTGGGCTAGGGTATTGGAGCTAGAGTAATGCTCCCAGCCTATGTTTGGGTAGTTGAAGTCGCCCAATATAATGGTGTTTGAAGAGACCTTCATATTTTCCAGTGTTCTCAGGAAGGCCGAGTGGGGTTCCTGGGTTTGGGAGGGTGGTCTGTAGCAGGCTATAAACTGGAAGGCAGTTTTACCCACTGTTAGTTGCACATGGATAGTCTCTGATGCTTCGTGCTTTGCCACCAACCTGGAGGTGTAGGTATCTTTGATGAATATCGATACTCCCCCTCCTTTTGTGGTTTGGTCCAAGTTTTGGGGCCGAAAAGCATGGTATGAGGTATAACCTGGTAGTGCTGGGGTGCTCTTGGGAGCCCTGTACCAGGATTCTGTTACTGCACAGATATCAATGTTCTCCATGCTGAGGAGAGTTTTGAGTGCGTGCATCTTGAGGTTTAGACTTCTGGTATTGAGTAGCATTACTCTTAGTTTCTTATCCCTTGTGATACCTATGGAGTTGGGTTTGTCTTTTGAGTCTTGCCTAAAAAAGGCACTATGGGGGTAGCAAGAGCCTTTGCCAATATCCAAAAGCCCAGGGGTGACAGGTGCAAGCCGTCCCTAGCAAAGCATCGTGGCTTGTCGAGCATATCATCCCAGGCTGACAGGCACTGGAAACCTTTTGAATGACACCAGTACTTAAGCCAATTGTTGAAATTGATCATCTTGTCTTCATATTGTGGCATCATTCTTGGTGAGGGTAAGATGCTACTCAAGGTCAGGGTCATACCGGCCTGGGCTACATGCTCAGAGAGCTCCTCTATGTCTCTTTTCATGTAGTCCAGGGAGGTACATCTCTGGTCATTCACACCAGCATGGACAATGACTGAGTCATATTTGTACTTGCCTTGGAGTGACCTGAGTGCTTGTGTTATGTGGCGGATCCTAGCGCCCGACAGGCTGCTTACCGTGACCTTCTCCTTGTTCAGCCTGATGAGCAGGACGTCAGTGTGCCTGACGATAGAGTCACCTATTACAAGTTATCAGGTGTGTTGTTTAGCCTTAAGGGTGGTGACTGTTCGGCACACTGGCTTTGTGAGATATGTGTTGCACGTGTTTTGTTTTGGGGTAGCGGTTGCTTGGGTGTCTGCTTTGGAGGTCTCTGCTGCTTAGGCAGATCTTTATTTAGAGCCTCTGAGTATGTTTTTGTGTGATTATGTGTTTGGTTTGCTGTCGTGGTAGGTCTATGTGAGACTGAAATTGTAATGAGTGTGGTTTCCTTCTCCTCCTGACTGGTTATGCCAGTACTGAGTTGAGAGAGCTTAGCCTCCAGTTTGGCTATATGGTTGCATCTCTCACAAGTGTTGGAATTTGTTGGGAGGAGGAGAGGGTTGTCTGTGTACATGAGGCAGTTGTAACATTGCCTCAAGATTCCCAGATTCACCAGCTGGACCAGAGAGGAGATTGACAACTGACCTTTGGAAATGTTAGAATAATATTGGGAATTCCTTTATAATTGAAAACAAGGGCCAATGGGGAGTGAGGGTGTAGTGCTTTTAATTTTTAGTGCTGACTTATATAATTGCTTTAGTGAGCAAGTGCCAGGTAACTTAAGTGGAATGTGTTACAGGTAACTTAAATGCAAAAATGACAAACAGTAACTTTCTTTCAAGTGAAACAAGGAAATAAGTACAGTAAGCAATGCAGATATCCCTAGGGATCCACAGAAGCACTGCGAAGCCGCGTTTTAGGTGGAATTAGCATTCCAGGGAAATAACAAGCAAACAAACAACAAGCATACAAACAAAGCTAGATTCAGCAGGCCTGGATCTAGTCTATGCTACAGCTGTACCAATGTAACAGGTGTACCAATTTCAGTAAGAAGCAGTTCAGATATGCATGCACTATAAGCCTTTAACCAGAAATTCCCAGCTCAGAAGGGCAGAGTCCAGCCTCTCCTCCCACAAGAGTGCAGACCACGAACCCTCTTAATGTAAAATAACTGGCCTGAAAGCCCAAGTGCTTAAACCAGAATTAATACACTTTTAGAATAACAGACACTGAGCCCTCAATCAGCAGTTCCCAACTTAGAAGGATGTAAGCTACCTGTTCTGCCACTACAGTGCAGACCACAAACCCTCTTAATGTAAAACAACAGGTCTGAAGCCCAAGTGTTTAAACTAAAAGGCTTAGAATGAGTTACACCAAGCAGTAATAAATACAATTGAGTACTTTTAAGATGCCTTAAAGCAAAATAAAGTAGGAAGAAACACAAGTACAGTAAAAGCAGATGAATTTTATTTTCAGAAAAGTAGCAAAAGCAGTAGTAAATACAATTCTCATGCAGTGCAAGCTGGCACACTTGAATACACTTGAATATGTAGCAATATTAGTCCACACACAGTTTGAAAAAATGTAATTAAATTAAAAAGGACTAAAAGCAAGTGCAGAAAGGGTTTATTAGGTAGAATGCAGTAAAGAGATGGGCCTGGGGGAGTGTCTTAGAACAAATCTACAGTGGGGCGGGCACTGCAAAAGCCACCAAATTTAAACTACAACCAAGAACTGGGAGGGGGTGGGGGGTGGGGAAAGACAGTTTCAAGACAGACGTGAGGAATGTGCAAATTATAAAGCTAAAACATATATACTGTTCTCTATATATTTGCAGAGCAGTAAGACAACAGATATCTAAGCAAACAATTCAGCTCTATAATACAGAATAATACAGAAAAATATACTCAGCTCTATATATTTGCAGATAGTTCTGTAAGGCTATCTCTCAAACTAAGGTTCCAGTTTGAATGCCGATTGTTAAATTTACTATAATTCTGTGAAGGAGCTCATAAACTTTATTAATTAGAGCTTAAAAGCTTAAGATTCATCAAATAATGTCTCCTTGTTAGCTTGACTAGTATTGTGTGAATTCATCTGAATAGTATGGCCCAAAATAAGGACTGTTGCAATTAAGTTAATGCTATAATCATTAGCAAATTTGATGTTCATTAAATAGCAAAACAAGATCCAACCATTAACTGAGGGATATAAAATTTATAGGGCATACTTCTACATAGATGAAAGGTTGTAGGGTTCAAAGTGCTATCAGGACACTGGACAGTCATATCAACTTGTTTTCTTCTGCTCCATATTCTGTTTACCCTTTTACCTTCTGTTCTTTAGCATTTCTCCTAATATTTATACCACTGAGTGACCCAGCTGGGGTCTATATTATAAGTTCAAAGTCTGAAAACTTTGAATGTCATATGCTCAACTCCATATGAGTGAAGTTTTCAAACATTGAACTTAAAATATAAATAAACTAAAAACAAAAAAAAAAATACCTGAACACTCTATGCAGGGGGAACAAGCACCTCTGCACCCCACACCCCCCTGCTACTTAAATATACCAACTCAGAGACTGCACTACATTGAAGTGAAGGGAAATATTCCCTACGGTGATCTCCGTTGAAACTTTCAATGTTTGAAAACTTCACTCATATGATGCCGATTATATGAGATTCAAAGTTTTCAAACTTTAAACTTTATGATATAAATGCACCCAGCTGTACTTTCCTTCAGCTTCTTCAGTCTGAGTATTAGTTCATCCATTTCTTCCTAAATCGTGTTACCTCTTCCCTATATAAGCTCTTTATGCCCACAGTCCCAAAATCAGCCTTTGTCTAGTTCTCTTTCTGATATACCTGTAGGGATTTTCTTTTGGTTCTGTTTTCATTTTATTCATTTCTACCTAATCTGGTCTTCCGCATTTTTTACATTATCCATTTCTGGAAACTTTTGTTAACTACTTTAATTTCCACATTGTCTTTCATAGCTTTCCTTATCTGATTAGCTGTTTCCAACTCCTTCCTTCTTCTACACTTTTTTTCCTACCCTCCAATAAACAAATGTCCTTTCTGCCCATACCATAATATTCTGAGCACTACATATATCTTACTTTCCTCCCTGTGCTTCACTGGCTTATATTTCTGGGAGGACTTAATATCATCTGAACCAGCAGATTGAATTTAGGTTAATAGGTAAGTACTAGGGTAGCCGCCCTTATGGCCCATTTTAAGCCTAGCCAATTTCACTTAGTGAGGATCAATCCCTGTTCCTCTTGTCACTGAAGTGAAAACCTTAACCATTATGCCAACCTCAACTGCAAAGGATAATGACTACTGGGAGGGGGCTTTTTAAGCCTAACCATGCTTCCCAAAGGTAGGAATAAAACCTTGTAACTTGTGTCTGTCAGGTAAATACCTTAACCATTTTACCAACTCACAACTCCAAACAAAATCCATTCTTCATTTTGACCTTTATGTTGCATTTGTCTTTCATAGCTTTCCTTATCTGATTAGCTGTTTCCACCTCTCTCCTTCTGCTACACTTTTTTTCCCACCCTCCAATAAACAAGGACACCATTTGCTGTATTCATTCAACGTAATTCCTACTTTTTTTTTTTTTTTTGCAGGGCACACATGGAAAGGTGCTGTGTAAGCTTTCTAGGTCATTCATCTTGAGATACTTGTAGGAGCAAATAAATATATTATTTTCAAAGTTGTGCAACACTTGCAGTACACCTTCATAATTAAACAGTTTCAGTAGAGAAAATGTTGTTTGTTCTCCCTTGTAAATGCAACTGCATTAGGTCTTTGTTCTCTGTTCACAAAACATGTCTTACTAACACCAATTTACAAGTTAACTCCAGACCAGGTTTGGGAAAAAAACTACTAACTGTTTCAAAAGGAAGTATTAATTTATTAACCTAGAAGGTGTAGACTTATAACGGAAATTATTCTGTATCATTCTAAATTTATTTAGCCAACTACAGCGAGAGGCAAAATACCTAGAAAAAAGATAAAGCAACATACAATGCAATTTATGTAAAGTTGAATTGATGCTAAATATATAAAATAATACATGTGATGCATAATGTTTGCAACTGGGAATATCTTAATACGGTTTGTTAACATTTAAAAGCCTATCTGTCTGGATCTGCAATAATAGCTACAACAGGGAGATGGATCTGAAACTATATTCATGCTACATGAAACTGTTCACATCACAGCTCTGAATAAAGACTAATATAAACTAATTTCCTTTCTTAGTTTATGAGCTTAGTTGAATGCATACATGTGCAAGCAAACATGTCTGTCTGGAGGCTAGCACAACAAGCAAAGTAATTCTGCAAAAATAAAACCTAAGAGAAGCCATCACTTTCAACATACTACAATTACTGCAAAAGAGGAACGTTGTCTGTACTTTTATGTTGATTAGCAGCACTGCAATTAAATTTTAGGGCTGTATTTTGAACTGCATGCAGAGTGTTGTTTTTTTTTTCCTGTCTATTCAAAGCAAGGATGTTATCAAAAATGTATACTATGCTTTTGCTTTATATATTAAATAAGAAAATATTTAACATTTGAAATGTTTCATATTTTATTTAGAGGAGAAAAGGAACGCTAAAATATCTTACATTTGTTAACAGTGCATTTGTGGACAAGAATAAACACTGGTGTTTAAAGTTTATTGCCTGGAGCTGAGGGCTACATCTTAAAATCCTAATAGTGATAAGTTTTAGTATCTTCATATGTGGAGAATATGACAAAAGTTTTTCCCTGTACTGCTGCACTGCAGGTTTCAATGTTTAGCATTTCTACTGCACAAAAAAGATTAATATTACAATGACATCAACATTCAACTTCTTAGTGCAATAAATTACTTTTATAAATGTAGAAGGTTGCCAGATGAAGGTCTGAGGTTAGAATAGCATGATTTGTGTTGATATGCATTTTCTGAAGGATATAAAGTCTGAAACTCATATGTATATCATTATCTAGTGACTGCAGTCCTCAGTGATTTGCCAGAAAAACACAAATTTTATGAGGAAAGAGACCAAAAATATGAGGAAAAATCTGGACAGTTGAGAGTTATGGACATCAAATGTTATCTTATTGTAAAAGTCCTCTGTATGTACAGCTACATGCTTTAGCAAAGGCAGAAGTTTTTTCTTCACCCTCTGACTTTTTATTGCCACCTACAAATGACACAGAGCTCTAGGACCAATAATCAAACCCAAAATGAAAAAGCCAAACCAATGAAGTTAGGAAGCAAATTTATTATCCACAAATTCACAATAACAAAATACATTTAACCTTTTGTTTTAACTTTTTATTAGGTTTAATTAATGATTTATTTTGATAGGATGGCTGTGTCATGTGTTTTATATAAATGAATGATTGTTTAATTGTTGTTATTACTGCACCGAAGAAGGGTTGTCTCAACCTGAAAGCTTTGTGTGTTTTATTATTGGGAATTTGTTTGTTAATACATTTGCTCCCTAACGTCATTGATTTGGCTTTTTCATTTTGGGTAATATTTTTTGTTCTTGACCAACATTTGCTCGATTTTGTTTCCTTTTTCTTTCACAATAATCAAACCAAAGTAATGGAAGCCATGGCACCTTTGGTGGGCAAAAGCTTTTACTGATGAAGTTCCATCTCCATGTTTTTGTCACTGAACAGCAGTGTGCTGCTGGCCATTTGATCTGCTACACTTCAGTCTGCATCCTTGAGCAGCAAACAGTTGTTGCTGCACTATTGTGTGTGCATGTCTGTTTTGGGGGGACTCAGTCTGTGCTCAAGAAATTTGCTCCCTAACGTCGTTGGTTTGGCTTTTTCATTTTGGGTAATATTTTTTGTTCTTGACCAACATTTGCTCAATTCTGTTTCCTTTTTCTTGTACAATAATCAAACCAAAGTAATGGAAGCCATGGCACCCTTTGGTGGACAAATGCTTTTATTGATGAAGTTCCCTCTCCATGTTTTTGTCACAGAACAGTAGTGCACTGCTGGCTATTTTATCTGCTACACTTCGGTCTGCATCCTTGAGCAGAAAACAGTTGTTGTTGCACTAGTGTGTGTGCGTGTCTGTTTTGGGGGGACTAAGTCTGTGTTCATGGGTTTTAGGCAAATCAATAAATTGGCTTGTGTATGCATAGATAAAATTGGATCAGATGCAAATAATGAATCATAAAACACCCACAGACCATTGTAAAATAGCATTCTGAATGCTCTGGATAATTGCTGTCCTTATTTGTTCACAATATGATATTTCCTTGCTTTCCTGAATGCACATTTTTAACAACAGTTACACCTAATACAAGTCAGCATTTTGCATTGACAGATGTTGGTTAAATAGTGATTTCCAGTTACTGTGCCCTGCTTTCCACTCAATGATACTATATTTTGAGAAAAAAGTAAAAAAAAAATGCTTGTTATAGACTGTACTTTTTATGCAATACCATATCAGTAAACATCATACAAACTATGGCAATAATACCATAAAAATAAACTATTTCATTTTGGCAATAATAAGAAAATGATTTGGGTTAACAGATGCAGTAATGTAGCTCTGCCAGTACTGAAAAAATGTGGGTCTATATTAGAAAGTCGACTGCTTACTTACCCAAAAGCCTAAACGTTGACCCGTCTTAATCGAACCGCGACAACATTGATTGTCCAGAAAGCGGAAACGTCAAATCGTCATGGTTGGCCTTCTGAGGAATAGCTCCATAAGGTAAGTGTGCGATAGTTACGGAACTTAGGGTTAGGGTGCGGGTTAAGTTAAGTGCATACATGGTGGTATATGTAAGATTTAGTGTAGGGTTAGAAGTAGGGTTTAGTTTAGGGTTAGAAGTAGGGTTTTGGTTAGTGCATGTATGTGGTTTATTTAGTTTGTGTAGGAAGTATGTAGCGGACAGTGGGGTGGGACAAGTATGAGATTTCGGCTTTTTAAATTTCGCAGTTTAGAGCATTCGGTGTTTATGCAGTTCGATGACGACGGGTTGACATTTAGGTATTCGATGAAGTAAGCGGTTGACTTTATAATATAGACCCAAAAAATGTAAGCTGTGTCATATTGATTTACTGAAATTTCACTAAATGATGACAGCAGGGCATTGTGATACCCTCATTAACAAGTGTGTTCAGAAATAAACTAGTTCTACATTTTTGTTTTCACTGGATGCTGTAAACTATATTCTATTTGTGTGGAAATAAGAATTAAATCAACATTCTAAAAAAGACTTGTAGGGAATTCAGTGTTTCAGTTTTACAATAAGTAGTGCTTGAATCTTAACTTACTTGAGATACAGCAAATACCTGGAATCTGGGATCTATGTTTTCCCCATCAGCTATTTTGTTATAAAAACAGAAATAATAAATTGTTATTCTGTTGTCATTGCATGATAAAACTATTTACAATCCATTTATAATTGAACATAAATACTTGCAAATAAGAAAAGCAGATGGAGTAGAAATAATTAGTTTAAGGTTTAACAATGTTCTGTGACTAAAATGAGAGGAACAGGCTGACAAGAGTAAACAGTTAAATACAATGACACATAAGATAAATCAGAATTTACTTTTTAAAACATATTTGTAAGTGTAGTGCTCACTTGCTAAATATTTTAAGTTGAGCTGATGACTTCATATGCAAATATAACATGATTTACCTTCTCAGTCCTAAAAATGGTACTTTGATCAAACTATTTCATCCAGTAAGCCCTAAAGTGATCAGGGTCTCTGAGGAACACCAAGTCTAATAGGATAACAATGCTAAGGCTTAGATTGTCTGTGCAATTAGGAGGTCATGTGGTAAATGTACCATGCTAGGAGTAGAGATATGCGTAAGTGCTGATCACGTAGGTTATGCTAAAAACACATAGTAACATACTTTTGGACCTCAAGTTGTCTTCCCATTTCATGATATCAAAAATAAAAATACTTTGCATGCCATGGAATACAATGCATGGAGCTTGCTGTAAGTTGTTTACGGCTGTCTAATATCACCGGTTGTCAGTAATGTGTCCTTGTGTGCAGCAGTTAAAACTGGTTAGGGTGTGGATGAAAAGTGTGACCTTCAAATATTGAAGTATCATCAACTAATAACATAGTTTTGGATCTGAAACTGTCTTCTCATTTCATGATATCAGAAAGAAAAGTGCTTTGCATGTTATGGAATACAATGCATGGAGCTTGCTGTAAGTTGTGTATAGCTGTCTGATATCACCAGTCACTAGGAGTGTGTCCTTAGGATGTGCAGTAGCTAAAACTGGATAGGGTGTGGATGAAAAGTGTGACCTTCAAATATTGAAGTATCATCAACTAATAACATAGTTTTGGATCTGAAACTGTCTTCTCATTTCATGATATTAGAAAGAAACGTGCTTTGCATGTTATGAGTACAATGCATGGAGCTTGCTGTAAGTTGTGTATAGCTGTCTGATCTTACCAGTTGTCAGCAGTGTGTACTTATGTGCAGTAGTTAAACCTGGTTAGGGTGTGGATGAAAAGTGTGACTTTCAAATATTGAAGTATCATCAACTAATAACATAGTTTTGGATCTGAAACTTTCTTCTCATTTCATGATATCAGAAAGAAAAGTGCTTTGCATGTTATGGAATACAATACATGGAGCTTGCTGTAAGTTGTGCATAGCTGTCTGATATCACGAGTCACTAGGAGTGTGTCCTTAGGATGTGCAGTAGCTACAACTGGTTAGGGTGCGGATGAAAAGTCTGAGCTTCAAATATTGAAGTATCATCACCTTTCTTCACTAACCTACTAGAAAGAGGATGACAATGGACTCTGTTTCAAACTCTTGATCCATTATGCATCACCCGGTTAGCATGATTTTAGCTGTTTCTGACAGACAAACGATGTTCAGTTTGTAGACCGTCATCTGTGTTTGAAATGTTTCTAACTGTGATTTTGAAACATGACTGTACATCATTGTCAGATGAATACCGATTACCCTTTTCCAGTATGTTATTAATGACAGTGAATGACCCCCAAGTTAAAATAGTTTGTAAAAAGGTTGACATATAAAAGTAAACTTTTTAATATTTTTGTAAGGTTTGGACTACAGATAACTTTGTGCATAGTGACGCATAGAAATAATTAGAAAGAAATGAGATACTGGGACAGTTTGACAGGTTCAGAGTATTCTAAAAGAATTGGCATTTCTTTTTATTTTTTGCACTCCAGCAGTTTCTTTTTAACCCCAGACCTAAATGATGGTATCGTCCATCTCCATCGTACATTTTCAAATCTGAATTGATTAATCTCGTGTGAAGTAATTAAGAATATATGCAGTCTGCCTCACCAGTCTATCAGTTTGACCGGTAGGCATGGAGGTTTTAGCTCTTTCATTTATTTGTATCCCTTTTGTCCATACCCTGGTTGCCATCTTCTACATCTCCTCCTGCCCATTGCTACTGACCCTATGAATTGTGACATCTCCCACACCAGATGCATTTCCTTAGGCTTCCTGCTGGCCCTTTCCAACTATTCACTCCAGCTGATCACCTTCTTGTTCTCCTTTACTCTTTCTAGAAGGTATCCCCACTGTTGTCCACTCCAGGCACCCAGTCCCATTATTCTTATATGTCCATAGGTTCATAGGTAAGTACTAGGCTAGCCTCTCTTGAGGGCCATTTCAATCCTGGCCAGTTTCCCTTTTAGTCCTCAAATTAACATTTTCCATTTGATGTTAGTGTTAGATATTAATTATGAATATAAATATGCTGAAAGATAAAGCATAGAATAAAAAGTTTGCTTGAATATATGTATAGAGTTTAGCAATGTAAAATGTGCATTCATACTATATGTATAACAGACAGGCTTCTCTTCACAGCATCAAAAAGGAAAGCCTAACAAAGCAATATTGGAAAGCAAGGATTATATGACTTTCTCATGTTTGCAGAACAAATATCTATTAACAGACATCCTTTTTTATAAATTCAGCAATACGTGATGTTTTTCCAGTAGGAACAGCTTATACAGATGTTTCCTTTCAGAATGGCATCCACACATCAGCAAAAGTGCTTAAATCACAAAAGGACAATAGAAAAGTCTAAAAACAGACATTATGTGACTTCCCAGGAAATGTGTGCATGACTAGCTTTGTATTTAGCAATTGTAGTAGTTCAGTTATGTGAGAGAAGGACAGAGAGAGGTATTTTGTAGAAGTCATCATTCATATCTGTAATGAAGGAAAACTTTGTAAATATATGCTACAAATCTGACAGACTACATGTGGTTTGTTATAAAATAAGTTATCTGTAACTGTGCTTATAGCTGCAAAATATATTTCTTTATCAGTGTGCAATTTGAAAGGCTTGGCACTTTAAACAGACTACAGATGGAGTCATGATGTGTCTCTGATTCAGCAGTAAACAGCACAGCAAGACTGTGTGTTTTAAGAAGACTTCAAATCCCACAGCAAGCAGTAAGCAGAGCAGCATCAATATAATTTTTCAGTTAGATTGGCCTTACCCATTCCATGGTTAATAATTATATATTACCCCCAATGAGAATAACTTGGATCGTACCATGGGTAATTTGAGGGGACCCATGCATGGGACAAAGCATTTAGGCACTGCCTCTGTCCATTAATAGTACATGGGGCAGTCCTGGGATATTTTTTTTTTGTTTCTCATCCATAAATCCAAGGTGTGCTTGAGTATGGACAGGAATACTAAGCTTTATTTTACATGAGTGGGGAGTCTGTTCCTTAACAGTGTTATCCCCTGTAAGATACACCTGTCCCTTAAATCCACTCCGTTGATGCTGTAGAAGACTTTTAGATCCCTAGACCAAGTATTTCTGATACCATGTGACTTACTGATGTGCAATAAGTCCATCAGTGATGGGTCAGAGGATGCCTTGTATGCTAGACACAGCAGTCTGTAGGATACCAAGTATAGTGACAGGGCATTGAGTCAGTCCATATAAGACATGTTGTTTAGGCCTTGTAGCCTTTTAGTAGGAAATCTCTGCGAGTAATATATTTGTTGCATCAATCTGGACAGATACCTGTCAAAGGGTCATTATATATTCAATGACTGACCTAATGAGGGCTGAGTAAATACTCAGATAATGTGGAGACATCCCTCTCATCTAAATCTATGCAAATTGAGAGATCATGCACTCATGCCCTAACCCTCCCTTCTACCACATTCTAAAGCAAGTCACACTAAGATGCCATACACCAAGGCTGTTAAAAAATATTTGCCAAGGCCTCCTAGAACCTGCAAGAACAGGTTTCATGGAAAGAATCCAACTCATCACCTCCATGCACACCTACAACCAAAAAAGTCACCCAAGACTCAGATTGCTCCCAGTCTTGTAATCTTAAATACTCTACAAACAAAAATACCTTTGTGATTGGTGACACATTTGTTAGTCATACAGATTCTCTCCACTCACAAGACAAGATAAGAATAGGTTTACTGTCTATTGCTTTTAGGGTATCAGGATCTATGACATTACAAGGGCCCTAAAGACTCTTTGCAGAGTGGAATATAACAACCTCTATTTTTGGGCCTTTGCCCTGCCCCCCCCCCCCAATTATTTTCAGCTTTGTCCAAATTTCTTGAGCTCAGAAGTTGAGAGGTAGGGGAAAATGTTCACAGTAGGGTAATTACATTATAATATGATTCCTGTTGATGTTGCTGGATTGCTGCTGTGCATCATTGTATTTTGTATCTCTCATTTGTTCCACAGTCTCGGTTGTCTCTTCTGCTGTGGTTTATAGACTTGTAGCTCTTATAGTCATTAATACATTTTTTAATTTGCTAACCAGTTATCCCACTACAATACAAGGTATGTTCCTTAGAGGGTGATCCAAGTTATGAAATCGGATACAAGACCCTTTCCACAGAGGAGTTAAGTCTACTTATCATGGAAATCATGTGGCTTTCACATACGTCAATAGCATATAACTGGGACACTAAAAGAATTTATCTCTATGTTTCCATGCCGCCATAATAACAGTTACATTGTAGTACTTTACTAATTAGTACCAACAAAAGGTTTTGTAATAATCAATATTTTTTTCATCTGTGGTGGCCTTCAGCCCTTTCAATTATTATACACAGGTATAGGTAGAAAGGAATGAGTTTATCAGTTAAAACGATCAAAAAGTATGCCAGTTGCATTGCATCAAGGTTTTTTCCCAGACTGTGAAGGACCCAACTGTGGCCCAATGTGAATGAGATAAATGCCAGTTCACATATCTTGGAAGGGAGGACACTGGCAGAGTTCAACTGCAGCTCCACCTGGAGGAAGGAACAACTGCAGCACTTGCAACTAAGGACTTGGGAACTTAAGAACCGCAGAAGTACACAGTCAAGCACAAACAAAAAACTGACTAGCAGACACACATACCTCTTTCTGGTCACTGGGATGTGAATGATTAGCTTACAAAAATCTTCTAACTCCACTGGATAACATTCATGATCTCCAGCTCTCACCTACATTTTTTCTGGTATTTCAGGATGTTGGATGAATGAATGCTCCCACAGGTAATAAAGATACCTTTTCATCAGAGGCAGTGGTGGCCAATGTGTGTATGTTTATAATATAAAACAAAAAGACAAAACCTAGGCGATCAACAGGCTATCATAAAACTCTTCTTTAATAAAAAGTGAAAAATAAAAACTTATAATGGCAGGATAAGCACTTTTGGGTTAAACCCTTCTTCTGACTTGTCATTAGAAGATAAAATGAAGCATTTATAGTTGAAACTAAAAAATCAAAGTAGCTCCTTTCAGACACTGCTTTTTAGTTATCCAATCAGTGTCTTCCACACAAATCTACACCTCTTCAATGTGGATAGGTTCACACTTAAATCAAATGTCCAATAAGATTGTGATTCTGTTATCCAGCTGATTGCATAATGTTGTAGCAGACTTAACGAATCAAATAGCTCCTTTCAGACACTGCCTTTTAGTTGCCCAGTCAGTGTCTTCCGGATAAATCTGCACCTCTTGAATGTGGATTGGTCTACACTAAAGTCAGATAACCAATAAAATTATGGTTCTGTTATCCAACTAATCACACAGTGTTGCAGCAGAAATTATTTTAATTAGATATAAGTTCATGAGTGGAAATAGTAAAAGTAATAATGATCTAAATAATAAAAATAAATAGCCCAAACTTTTTAAAATGTTCGCAGCATATATTCAGTTCTTCTTCCAAAGTATCTTTACAATCCTGAATGGGTTACAAAGATCTAAGGAGTGTGTATATTCATAAAGCTTATCAAGTATCTCCATTCAGGCATTGCCTATATTACATCCAATCATAGCTTTCTATGCAATTTATGCCCCTTAACGGGAAGTTTGAGAGGTAAATTGGTGTTGAGACCAGGTGGCCTATAAGCCTGTAGTTCTGTTATCCATCTCATTTCGTGCAGCTCAGTTTGTATTGTAAAATCACCATCTCAAACATTTTCTTTTACTACTTGCAAGCCCATAAGCAAAAATGAATGTCCTGAATTTTCAGACATATGTTTACATAATGGACTCTTCATATCTTCTAGCTAATGCCGTTAATATGCTTGGAGATACTTTCCTTTAATGGTCTGTCAGTTTTACCCAAGTAAAAACATTGACAAGAGACACATGTCACTATATATATCATGTGCAATTTCATACACTCCGCATACTCATGACATCTGTAGTGTCTTCCAGAAACTGGATGTATAAAGTCATTTTCCATTGAAATATATCTACAATTCGAACAAGACCTACATGGAAACATGCCAACCCAATCTGAATAAACCTTGTTCATGACATTGTTTGTATAACAAAGAAACAGCTTGAGATTCTTATTTCTCTTGAAACTAAATGAAGATTCATTGCCAATAATATTTTGATGGTTGGGTCAAGTAGCAATATATTCCAATTATTCCTAATAATATTACACATATGCGTAATGTCACTGGTGTAGGTGAGAATAAGTCTATTTCTCTGAGTGGGAAGCATAATCAGCTTAGTGGTTTCAGGTTCCTCTGTATTATTTGATGAGGCCAACATATTTCTCTTGTATCTAAAGTATGGTCTTGCGTTAGTTTCTCGTACCATATTTATATCAACCATCTCTTTCTCTATTTTCTGTTATTTGTAACCTCTTTCTTGAAACTCCAGGCCCAAATTGCCCATTGCCTTAAAACATCTTGATCAGCAGAGCGGAGTTTGGAGGATCTATAGATCTGATTTTTTTATAACATTAGAAAGAAAAATTGTGGATGCCTGATCCGTCTATGCAAAAGACTGTTTTTCTCCAGTCTTTCCTGTAAAGTCCAGTACACATATCATCTTTCTCATCCATAACGAGTTTCACATCTAAGTAGTTAATGTCCAAGGCAGAATAGTGCATGTAAGTCTGTAGTCATTTCTAAATATGATACAAAGTCCTTTAGCATGGTAGAAGTCTTTCCCCATATCAAATATATGTCATCCACAAAACATTTAAAGAACTTAACAGTCATGCTAATTCATGCAATTAATTTCTAGGCTACTGAATTGTACCATTCTAGGAGTTATGCTAATTCCTAGAGTTTATTAGGGGTACAAAACAATGGGAGGCTATTGTGAATGATAGCTTATAGAGAGTAGCTATAGTGTAGGGAGATTATGTGGGGTGGGAGCAAGAGCATTCCCATAGTGAAGTGAGGTGTGTGTGAAGTGAGGTCTTGAATGAAGAGAGGCTGCTGGTGGTGCAGTTGAGAGGTGGGAGGGAATTCCAATGGCGTGCTAGAGAGAAGGACATTAGATGTTTGCTTGGTGGACAGGCAGGTTTATGAAGTTCAATTAGATTTTGGGAATTAGATCTCAAAAGTCTATTTGGTTTGTGCATTTTAAAGGTGGTGGCAAGAGAGGGACAGAGAGAGGGGGTGAAAATAAGTTTGTGTGCTTAGACAAGTTGAATATAGATGAGGTAATTGGACAGCTCAAGCCAATTCAGTTGGTGTCAGGCAGTGCAGTGATGGGAAGTGGATCGATGGGTGGTTGCAAATGTTGTTATTTTATTATAGCAAGAGGAGAGTTTAGTCTTGAAGGAGGATTGCAGGCTAGTAAGGATAGAGGCACCATATAGGAGGGATGGGATAAGGTAAGTGTTGGCGAGGGTGAGCCTAGTGGAGGGAGAGATGTAACGGTTGTGGCGGTAAAGCATGCCTATTTTTTGTGTGTTTTTTTTTTTTTATATTTACTTGTAGATGATTATCAAACTTTAGCTGGTCATCGATCAGTACTCCTAGTAGTTTAGCATTAGAGACTATTTCGAGAGGAGTATTATTTTGACTGGTGACTGAGAATGAGGTTTTATCTAGGGTGGTGGTTTTGGAAGCAGTAAATATCATGAGTTTAGTTTTAGCAGCACTGAATGCTAGATGGCTGTCCATCATCCATTACTCAATGGAGGAGAAGGCATCTTGGGTTAATTTAGCTAGGGTGGGTATAGAAGAGGCAGAGCAGATTATTGTTGAATCATCGGCATATTGGACAAGGTTGGCATTTGGGATGGCTTGGTAGAAATAGTTTATGAATATATTGAATAGAAGTGGGCCTAAAATTGAACCTTGTGGAACACCTGTGTTAGTATTGAGAAAAGGGGAGGTGGCTTTTTTCCATCTGACTGCTTGTTGCCTGTTAACCAGTTAATAGAGGAGTGGGATATATTTAGTTTGGTGAGTTTAGTGAAAAGAAGGTTATGAGAGATAATGCTGAATGCCTTAAAAGGTCAAGGAGGAGAGTGGACACAATGTGGCCAGTGCCACGGGCCTTATTAACTGTTTCTAGGAAGGAGATGAGAGCTGTGGTAGTGCTGTGACTGGGTCTGAAACCATGTTGAGTAGAGGTTAGAAGTTGGTTGTTTATGAGGTAAGGTAGAAGTTGTAGATGGATGCATTTTTCGAGAAGTTAAGAAATGGGGGATAAGATAGCGATAGGTCAAATGTCTGTGATATTATTGTTATTACCACCTTTATGGAGTGGAATAATAAAGGCCTTTTTCCAGAGCTGGGGAACCGGACATTCAGCAATAGATCAATTTATAAGACTGCAGATGGGAAGAGCTATGCCTTCTGTGGCAACTTTTAAGAAATATGAGGGTATATTATCAGAGGCATTGGAGCCGGGTTTCAATGTTAGTAGAAGTTTTTTTATGGTGGCTGTAGGGATGGGGTTGCAGGAGAAAGGAGGAGGGTGGGAGCAGGAGGTGCTAGGGGAGGGAGGGATCAGTGGAAATAAGGATGGGGAAGCCAAATGGGAACTGAAGGATGATGTAAGTTTACTTATGGGAATCGATAAAGAAAGTGTTAAATTGGGTGGCTAAGTCCAAATCAGAGGCATCTGGATCAGAGCAGGGTTTTTTTTTTTGCCAGGGTTGAGAAAGGATGCGATTCCTTGCCAGAATTTGGGGGTTGGTGTTATGATTGGTTTGTTGTGTAGAGAAGTAGGCTTTGTGGTCTAAGATAATAAGTTTTTTTACTTTATGAAGTGTTTTAAATTCATTAAGAGTGGTGATAGTTTTATTTTTGGAGTAGCATTTCCAGGCTTTATACCGGAATTGCATGGTTAGTAAGGTATTTTTGGTTAGCCAAGGTACAGGATTGATCCTTATGGGTTTTGTTTTCAGAGGGGCAAAGGAGTCAAGCAAGTTGAGGAAAGTTGAGTTAAAGTAGGTAACAGCATTTTCTAAGGTAAGGGATTTAGTGGGTTCCAGTTAATTTTTTAGTGCATTTGAGAATGTGCTAGGATTAAAGTTTTTTAGACAGTGACTAAGGTGTAGGTATGTGTTGGTTGTATAGAGGAGGGAAGACGATGGGCAAAAGTGGGGAAGTGGTTGCTTAATGGGTCTGGCAGAGTGCCACTATCAGAGATGTAATGTGGATAAGAAACTAGAATCTTGTCCAGGATGCTTCCAGTAAGGAAGTTCTTGAAAGCCATAGTTGTTGAGTTAATAAGCTGAGTGATGTTGTACAAGTTTATATTAAGTGAGTTTGTATATGATTGAATTGTTGACCAGTTAATATTAACATCACCCAGGATTATAGTTTCATTAGTGATGTTGTTAGAGAACCAGGAGAGAATATCTTCAAGGGCTGATACATTGTCTCCAGGAGGGATATAAAGGGTATGCATATAAGTTTATGTTTGTTTATATGAAGTAGGGCTGGAATTAGTTCTGCCTTGCCAAATTTGGGAATAGGTTTGGTATAGGGGTTAACTAAGTGGGATGATGAGTAGAGGAGAGTGGCTCCCCCTCCTTTTTTATGTGTTCTAGCTTTCCTAATTATGGAGTAGTTGGATGGTGTTAGTTCAGACTCTTTTATATGGGGTTTGAGCCAGGTTTCTGAGATGGCCAGAATATTGGGTTGGTTATGGAGAAGCCAGGCATGGAAGTTAGGAATTTTGTTGCATATGCTCTGAGCATTTAAAGCTGAGAAACGGAGGGGTTTACCAGTTGTGGGAGGAGGATGGGACTGGGAGGTTGAGATGTGTGGCAGAGAAGGGCCAGGGTTTGGGTGAATGTCGCCGGAGAGAAGGATAGAGATGAGATGGCAGAAGAGGTATTTGAGTTGCTTGGCATGTAATCTATGGGGTGTAAGCTTTATGGGAATGTGGCTAATATAGATGTGAGTAGAGTTTTGGGGGTTAGGTAAGAGTTTGTAGGTGAAGAGCATACTATTATGGGAGGGGTAGAGACTGGGTGATATGCAGGTTGAGGAATATGTGTGCATCATGGAGATTGGATTAGTTGTATGAAATGGGTGTGGGTGATTTGCACTGAGAGGTTGGGTGAGATAGGTTAGATAAGATATGGTAATACATAGTAGTATTTGAGTTAAAAGTGAAAGAGGTTTGGTAGACATGATGACTATTCAGGATATAATAGGTAGTGAGTTGGGGATTAAGTAGATATTAGTAAAAATGTGAAGTATGGATTTGGGTACCTGAGAAGGTAATACGGATAGTTTGTGTTAATTTGGCGTAGGTACAAAGTTAACTTTAGCTGTATGTGTTTGCAGACAGTTCAGACCCAGACTGCACTTTTCTTAAAACAATATATCCACTGGTCGGATAAAAGATAAAGGTGGTAAAGCAGCATACTTAGAGTGGTGTTAGGTCTAGAAAAGAAAAATACAGAGAGGAGTAAGCACTATTGAGATGGTAAAGATACATTATAAAGATTATCAAAACAAACTGAGCAAATAGCTACTGCATACCGGAAAATATGTCTTGAATCAACTACTAGTATAGGCAGATACTTAGCCAATTGGAAAAACACATCAGTGAGAAAGGACCTCAGCTGACAGGTATACAGTCACAGATAAAAATGTAGTGAGTAGCACTCTGAGTAGCACTCTGTCCTGGGTCTCTAATGTGATTCTATCCACCACTAACACCACAATTATATAGAAATAATTAGACACCAGTATAAGCTGCCTACACGCAACACATATATAGGAATAATATTAGTTAACAAGGTGCAACTATGCAAACAGTACATACTATTATTCTAAAAATAACTTGGTGCAGACAAACACAATGGTAGCATGCCATAGTAACTTCCAGTAATAAAGCATAAATCACATTAGATGTCTTTGTAACACAATACAACATAAATAAGCATATACAGTTGTGAAAGACTTACTGGAGAGACACTGAGCTCTTCATGGGGCCTGTAAGCAGGGTACTTGTAGTTTTAAAAATGGTGCCTTCCACAGGTAATATTTATTAACTTTGGGATTGGCTTAAAGTAATAAACAGGGAAGGGGGAGGGGGAGAACAGGCACTTCTTTTGTACTGCTGCTAATGAGCCAAGATCCAAGCAAAGACAAGTTTGTGTTTAAGAAACAATCAGAATTGACCAATGACTGCTCTGAAGCTGTAAGTCATTTCTTAGCCATTTCTTAGGTGGAAGAACAGGATAACATTGTATCAGTAGGCTACTGTGGTGTCAGTTTAAATTAACAACCACACAGTATTTGATCAGTTATGGATACTATTTGCTAACAGAAGGGAATAAAAGAGAAATGGAAAATGAGGGGGGGGGGCTGCTTACAAGCCAAAGCAGAGTGCTCTCCAGGGGATAATGAACATTAGCTCAAACAGGCAGACACATACACAAAGTTAACTTTAGCTGTTTGTGTTTGCAGACAGTTCAGACCCAGACTGTGCTTTTCTTATAACAATGTATCCACTGGTCGGATAAAAGATAAAGGTTGTACAGTAGCTGAATACTTAGAGTGGTGTTAGGTTGGAGAGACACTGAGCTCTTCATGGAGCCTGTAGCAGGGTGGTTATAGTTTTAAAAACATGTCTGGAATTTTTGACATGAAAAGTTGGTAACCCTAGTCACCAGTGTTTTTCCTTCCAGTTAAAGTTCCTTCATGATTCATTGGTGCAGCCATGTCCGAGGTTGTGCAGGAAGACTTAATGTGTGACAGTCCATCACACTTCACACAATAGTGATGGTTTGTGACATATAGTACCTAGTGCACTGTCCACGGCTATAAAACATAGAAGGTCTGTGAAAAGCCTACAAGGGGTGCTAATTAATGTATTGCTTGGATCTGTTTGACATGAGTTATGGCGGTAGATGTATTTAATAATGCTCAAGCTATTTGCATGGTCTGTCAGTTAAATGGTGTGTAGTCATGTCTCCCCAGATAATGTTATATGTATTTATTTATTTTTATTTGTTCATAAGGGTAGAACACACTGACCCACATGGATTATTTTTAGCCTCAGCCTAAGTGAAAAAAAGAAACTCAAAATAATAACTGTGTACACAAAGTAACAAATGCTGAGACATAACATAGAATGAGAAATAAAACAGTTTGACAAAATTTACATATTGTAGTAGGTTTCAGCTTATAATAAAAAAAACTATATATGACATTGGTCATTAGTCATGGTTTAACATTGCATTACAAACAGAAAAAGAGCATAATGCACATGGATGGCTTAGACTGTCGGGCCTGCCAGAGTAAGTGCACAGTGACATATCTCCTCTGTTTTTCAGGTAATGAGTACAATGACTTGTCGTTGGATCTGTCATATAATTGGCATGATGACAGATCTGGATTTGTCTGATAGGAGTCACACTGACATGTTTCCTGAGTTTGCCTGATAATAGATATGCTGACATGTCTCACGCTTATATCTGGAACAACAGGGCCAGTGTTAGCCTCTAGCAAATGTCACATTGGGGGGCCTTTGGACACTTACATTCTAATTATCACCTTGTCAGTAGCACACCTCCAAAGCAATCTCTTAGTTCACACTACAGAGTTTTAGAAATACTTTGCATAGACTGATCTGTAGCTACAATGCTTTTATATTATGACAGGCCTGTGTACCACTCTGTGATGGCCCATCACACAAAGGGACATTTCACAGTTGATGGCATTTAGTTACAACAATGATACATTACAACTCTATGTAAAGGGGTTGGACTTTGGTAAAATGGTACCCTAGGCACTGCCTACTGTTTCATGCCCTCCCACATGCACATACTCATCTTACAGTGCTCCCCTCTGCACCCCCACCCATCTTGGGCTCCCCACACCACACACATTATTTTTTTCTGCCTTTTTTCACATTTTGCCTTACTATTCAGCTTTTTCTAGAAAATGTGTTTCTATATCCTCTTAATTGCATTTTAAAGTTGTTTTCTTTCTTTGTACCCAAAACATAATGTTCACAGCTGGCAAAATAATAGCTCATAGTAAATTAACAAGACAATTGTTGTGAAAATAGACAAATCCTATATGGGAACACTGCATGCCTTCCTAACAACTCCCCCCAAAAAGACAGTCACTGCCTGTGCATCCATCTGGTGTTAGATTGTGATGAAAGCAGAGGTTCAAGTTGCTACAATCATGCATTTCAAGTGAATGCTGAAATACATATACACATTATGCCTCCTCACTCCTCGACCCTACCCTCCCAAAGGCAGCCATTATATAAATGTTTGATGTGTGATTGTGAGGAAAGTGAAAAAAATTAATGATTACAGTAATGTATTCCACTTTGTTGCTCCTATACAGTGCACTGCCCCTACACAAGCTATAGCAACCTTCTTCATACACCTGTAAGGTCAGTCAGAAAAATAAAGGAAAGAATGACCATACTGTCCCTGCCCCAAACTCAAGCTGTAATGACTTCCTGTGAACACTCTAAGGTTTGTCTATGATGAAAATTAAAGAAGTAATGACCACACCAAACCTCAGCCCCCCCCCCCTTACGTAACTTACAGCACCTTCAGTAGAAACACATCTGAGCAGGGCTGGCTTGAGAAAGTACCCAAAGTCCATATTAAAATCCATTTATACATTTTGGGGTGTGAGGGTCACCTGGCTCTTAGAAGATCTAAGTGTTTGAATGTTATGTGATATATTTTATGAAACACTGAGAATAAATGGCCAAAAAAGAGGACATATGTATAGTAAGTATAAGATGACCATTTCCCAAAATATTATTTTATATGAGATATGTGAATCTTGTTGTTGGTATATATAAGTTTGGGGGAGTAGGGATGCAGTGGAGTTTGACCCCTGCAAAATAGAAATTTAAAGGAGATTCACTCTTCTTCTGGATTTTCGATCTTTTTATTTTCAAGTGCCAAGATTTAAACAGGGACATCAAACTTTCACACAAAATGCTTGTTGATGCAAAATGCATTTTAGAGTTTCACACAAATGCATGTTGATGCAAAATGTGTTTTTCTATTAATGTTTTAAGTGAATTAGTGCAATATTTAACATGTGTGTGCAATATTAAACATGTTCCTGAGTTTTTAAGCCTTTATTCTGCTGTTATTTTGGCTTTGCCTTGAATTCTTCAGCAAAGAAGTTAAGAGTGATAGTATATGGTGTTCTGCCAGTAATTATAAAACTTCCTGAAAGAGAAAACCATCCCTGAAGATTGGAAGTATCAGCTTTTCTAACATCCAAGGTAAACTCTGAGATCAGTGACTCTGGGCTGCTGCTATCTAGCTCTTACCTTGCACATGTTCATTCACTGATTATCAGCTTTATCCTAACTGGCTCATATCACAACCCTGTTTCGGTTAAAGAGCATGATCAGAAAATGAATACATTTTTTCTCCTAATTCTTCCCAATCAGCAGCAGCTTTTCTGGGGCCCCCGCACAGACAAGGATGATTAAAGGCTCCCTCCTGCAGCCAGGGGTATTGCAAGTTTGCTAACTTTGATCTTAGTTTTAGTGAAGAGAATGTCCACCAGCAGGATTTAATTAAGCCAAAGATGTTATGTCAATGGTAAAATATTTAATGAAACTATAAAGCCTGTTACTTGACAAAACACTGTTACTACAACCTGAGATATCTTTGAAATTTAAAGGTGATATAAATACCAGTTGTTATTACCCACCTTGTGTATTAAGTATAGAAGATTGCTGTACTAGCTTTCAGACATGTTATAAAATATCAAAATAAGATAACCTCATGCAGTTGAGGGGTCTCACTAAGACCATGGGGCACTCAGTGATTGTAGGGTTCACTGGTGCCTAAGGCTGGCTATGTGGAACAACAGAAAATATGCTGTATATACCTGGCTCCATGATGACGTTATCAGCTGAAGGACAGGTTAAACTCACTGATGCTACTATTTTTGTGTTGCTGTTGGCATCAGGCACATAGGATACATTCTCTAATTCCACTGAGCCTCTGCTGGTCTGGGGGAGCAGCTGGTAGAGGGGGCACATACAGTAAACCTACTGATTATCTGCTGGCATTAAATCTGGCATGAGAGGACATTCTCTAACGTTACTGATTCCCTGTTGATCATGTTATATTGGCATGCAGAGCATGTGCTACTGAGTCACTGCTGGTGTTGGATCCTTGTATATACAGGACAAGTAGTCTAGTCATACTGACGTCCTCATTGTGTCTGCACCTGACACACAAGGCATGTGCACTGATATTACCAAGTCCCTATATTTTTGGCCCCAGTTGGCATAATGGTTGAGTTCTTTGCCTTTCATGCACAAGGTACAAGGTTCAATCCTGACCTCTTGCCAATGCCTGTATGAACTTTGCATGCTCTCCTTGTTTCTCTGTAGGATCCCTGCACAAAAAAAAAAAAAAAGTTGGGTGTTTTCACCTTAAACTCACCCAAGAAGAGAGTTGTGGGTAGCAGTACAGACTATAGATGGTGCCTATAGGAGGAAGAGTTGTATAGAACAACTGCTTCAGACATAAACTGTGGTGCACTGTATCTTCAAGATAGGAGAACATGGATCACAGACTGTGCACTGTGTTAGGGCTAGTCACTCAACAGTGCAAAAATTGTCTCTAGCTGATTCAGATGTGTTGACGAATGTCACTAAAAATGGGTATAGGTATTTGCCTGTGGGTTGAGGACTTAGCCTACTCTGACCCATGCCAGGGACACATGCTAACAGTGAGAGGGGTGTATGTGCCACTACTGGTCAGTGTGTGCCCAACATAAAGCCCAGCAACCCTAGGTCAATAAGTTACTGGCCTGTAGGTTACCTGGCATAGCTCTGTTGAGTGAAAGCTAGACATAAAACCAATCAACCTGTCAAATAAGAATTATGTTAAACTCAATGTAGGTTCACTGACAGGACACATCTTGGAAGTGGGAGACATGATGGTAAAGAGCAGGCTGGACATATTATGTATCCAGGAGGCAAGATGGAAGGGAAGTGCAACAAAGCCACTTGCTTTGAGATCCAGAATCCACTTCTCAGGAGGAAGATGGGCTTGAAATGGAGTGGGAATTGTATTGAGGAGAGACTTCAGAAGGCAGTGAGGGATGACATCAGAAGTAATGACAGACTCATGGCAATCAGACTCCAGTGTAAGGACTGGGCACTATTCATAATCTCAGTCTGTGCCCCACTGCAGGGTTGTAATAGTGAGGGAAATACTACATTTGAACAGTGGTTGCAGGACCTACTAGATAAAGCAGAACAACAGGAATTGGTGTTAGTAATGGGTGACCTGAACACACGCATCAGGAAAGACTGATCAGGATATGAAAATTGCCTGGATCTACATAGTATGGCAACAGGAATTAAGAAGGCAATGCCATTCTAGTCTTCAATCTGACAAATGGCTTGATAGTGGCCATCACATGGTTCAGCAAGAGAAGAGTCACAAGATCACATACAAGAGTGGACAACATGCAATGCAGGTGGACTTTCCTCCTAGTAAGGAAAGGGCACTGGGTTAGAATCAGCAATTGCAAAGAAGTTATCAACAGTGAAACCACCAGCCTGCATTATAAACCACTGGTAGCCTCAATCAACTGCAAGCAGTGGTCAGAGATGGCTCTAAGGTCCACAGAGACAAGGTTGAAGACCTGGAAGATGACTGGAGAGAAGCACAGGAACTCAAAGAATTAGTCAGGGCTCTAGTAACTCAGGGAGAATATGAAATAGATGGAGTTTGAAAAGAATGGCAGTGCCTCAAAACAGCATGTGTGAGGACTACAAAACAGATATGCATCCCAGTCAGGTATGGAAATAAGGTACATAAAAGAAGCTGATGGTGGAAATGCTTAAGTCCAGAAAGTTATCAAAAGAAGGAAGGAGTACATGAAAAATTGGGAGACAGAAGACAGAGACCAACCTAAGAAGGAATACTGACTGGCTAACAAGAGTGTAAGAGAGGAGTTGCAAGAACAAAGAACAAAGCATCAGCGGCACTACATCAGCTAATGGAAAGTGATTTGGTAGATGGAAGAATGAAACTTCATCAGGTTACCAAGCAAAGGCAGAATGATAAAGAAGATAGCCAGACAGCCTTTATAAGGGATGCCAGCAAAAACCTGCTCACCAGTCCACAGGACATCAAAAGCAGGTGTCAGGAGCACTTCCAGCAGCTTTTGAATGAAGAAAATCCCTCAGAAGCTGTATTGTCCCATACATAGCCTACAGTGAAAGAAGAGGAGGAGCCCACCCTCGAAGAAGTAAGACCAATGCTAAGGAAAATAAAGTCAGGGAAAGCAGCACACTCAGATGAGGTCACAGCAGATATGATAAAGCTGTTGGGTGAGATGGGGAGAAATGTATCCTGATGGTATTCATAGCAAAGAAAGACGTATCCCAGATGAGTCGAGAATAAGCATGCTAGTACCAGTGTGCAAGAACAAAGGGTCTTCCACAACTGCAGGCAGTACATGAATGTACTGGAGAGAGTGATTGATAAACATATGCACAGAGTATTACAAAGTAAGATTAACAGTTCTGATTCACATCAGGATGCAGCACAACCTATTCGGTATTTGTAGTGAGGCAGATAATAGAGAAGAAGATTCCTAGGCCTGGATAAAGTATATGACAAGGTTCAAGAAAGCTGATTTGTGAAGTTCCGAGGTGGTTTGAAGTCCCAATAACATTGATAAAATTAGTGTAGGCTACATACAAGGACCCAATGGATCAAGTACAAACAGTTTTCAGTTTCACGGAGGGGTTCCCAGTGGAAATGGGTGTGCATTAGGTTTCAGCTCTGAGCCCACTGATATTCATACTGGTTGTTGTTGTGTCTTTCGGCTTTTCCCAGTTAGGGGTCGCCACAGCGGAACTCCGGTCCGCTAATGATTGGCAGTAGATTTTTACATGCCAAGTTGCCAGCCCTGACAAACAAACTTCAATGAAGGTACGCCCATTCACGCATGTCTCCAGACAGAAGACGATCTAGCTGAGAATTGAACAGGACAACATCTTACTGTCAGGTGACAGCGCTACCTCAGCACCACCACTGCAGTTGATATTCATACTGGTAATGGGACTATATTACCAAACAGGTCAAAGAGGACAGCTCATCAAAGTTGCTGTATGCAGATAATGTGACATTACAGGCAGACTCTGAGTAAGAACTTCAGCAAAGAATAGCAGAGTGGAATGCAAAACTGAAGGCATATTGGATGAAACTCTGTACAGATTAAACAGTTGTAATGGCAGCAAATGGGGAAAATCAGAAGAAGCTGAGAATTGAGATAGGAGGGAAGACAGTGGAACAGATTAAAAGCTGCATGTTTCTGAGAGGGGTGGTTGAGGAAAAGAGAAGTCTGAATGAGGTCAAAGCTAGAATCAGGGGGCTGCAGCCAACTGGCTCAAAGTGTCAGGGTAGTATATAACAGAAGAATGTTGAAGCTGAAAAGTAAGGTGCACAAAGCAGTGGTGCAACCAGTACTACTATATGGTACAAAAACCTGGCAGTAAAGGCAGAGCAGTTGAGGAAGCCAGAGATGATGGAGCTGAAGTGCATGAGATGGGTGGTAGGATGCACACTGTGGGACAGATGAAGAAATGAGGACATAAGAGCAGAAGCCAAAGTAGCTGCAATTGCAGAGAAGGACAAAGAGAACAGATTAAGGTGGTTTATACAAATGTGCTGAAAAACAGAAGACAATCCAGAGAAGAAAATTTAGGGCAGAATGGACATAGCAGTTGACTACAAGGGTGCCTAGCAAGAATATGGAAGGATTGTGTGAGAGTAGATTTGCGACAATTAGGTATGACTTTCAAAGAAGGTAGGAGAGGGCCATTGAATTGAGAGGGAGGGTGAGAGTTTATATAACACACCAAATCCATGGAGAAAATGGGGGAAAAGGACTTAGTGATGATGATGATGATGATGATGATGATGATGTCACCACAAACTTAGGGCATGTACATTGATCATAGTGATTCCGTAATTGCATTTGTCCCTGGAAAACAAAGTACATGCATCAATTCTGATTCACTGTCAAAATTAGCACCTGACACGTAAGGTATATACAGTGATCCTACTGAGTCTCTACACACAAGTCACCTACACTCATTATACTGTTTACCCTGTGGTGTTTGCATTTAACACACACAAAGCACATACACTGATGTTACTTTCTCTTTGCTGGCACTGACACTAGGACACAAACTGCCTACCCTGCTGCTACTGATTCCATGCTGGAAGCAACACTTGACACATAGGACTATATGCCCAACTGTTATCCTTGATTCATTGCTGGTTTAAGTGATACACAATTTGCAAAAAGAACTCTTCTATGCAATAAATTAACCCACACACTAAGTTAAGCCAAATTCAAGGTGACCATTTTGTTACAGGGCCTAAACTCGGACACTTGAGGCCTGTTCCGGGAAGCCGGGTCAGCAATCCCATTCTCCTGGGACCCATGGGAGTGAAGAAAGGGTTGCCATGTCATCTCACACCAAGGCCAGCAGGTTGGCCTACCATCGTTCACCTGGCACTGTGGGGATGCCACTCTGTGAACGGCACCACCCAGGAGGCAAGAGACCACATGCCATGAGGCTCGAAGTAATGCACATTCATTGGAGCCTGGCTCCATGGGGAGAAAGACTGAGGTGTGCCACAAAAAGCACAGAGATGGGGAACCCAGGGCCATCAACCTTGTCACATTAAAAGTGCTAGGTGCAAGGCAAAGGGGAGAACTGGTGTCACAGAAGTCTGGATGAGGGACTGTTTATGGCTTGGTGGCCCAGCAGAGTTCCATGAGGCTGTGAAGATACCCTGAGAGGCTCCAAGAGCATGCATGACACTGCATGAATTGGAAGCAGTCAGGAGATATGAAACCCTGGAAAAGAGCTCTCTCTCCTGTGTAGAAGTAGAAGCCCGGAGGGGTTCCATCCCGATGGAATTCTGGAATAGAGAGACAGGTGGAAAGTGACTGGAACAAGACAGATCCTGCCTGGGTGAGGGGGTATGGACCATGCCCCCTCTGGGACAGAAGTCTGGAAGGGGGAGACAGACAGATAGTGGCAGGGCTGGGCAAGCTCCTGCCTGTGTGAGAGGGGGGGTCAGGCAGAGCTCCCCACAATGGAAGTCATTAAGGGAGCACTGGGGGAGACAGCAGCAGGGCCTGGAGAGCTCCTGCCTGGGTGTGCGGGGTCAGGCAGAGCTCCTCATGATGGAAGTCCTTGAGGAAACATTAGGGTGGACAGCAGAGGGGCCTGGAGAGCTCCTGCCAGGATGAAGGCCTCCAACTTCACCCTATAACTCGTGGCAACCTTGAAAAATCTTATAATCCCCAAAGCTGCTCTGGCTGGGAAAGCAGGGAGTCTCTGAAGCCTTCATGAGAGTGGATCTGCCCCCTCAGTGGCCAAGGGGAGTTCCAGAGTGGCAGATGGGATCGGAGGAAATCTCCCCTGAGAGGGTCCAAGGGCATGAGGGATCTGGCATGATTTGGCAGCCTGCAGGAGACATGGAGGAGGCAGAGTCCCCCAACATGGGGGGCTTTGGCCGGGGAAGGTCTCTTGGCCAGGTTGAAGGGGAGGCTTGTAGGGGTCGGCCCTGACAGAAGTCAGTAAGGAAGCTCAAGGTAGATGGGTGCAGGGCCTGGAGAGTTCCTGCCTGTGTGAGTGGGATTAGGCAGAGCCCCATGAAGGAAGTCCTTGAGGGAGCAGCTGACAGATGGCAGCAGGGCCTGGAAGGCTCCTGCCAGGATGAAGGCATCTGACCTTACCCTATACCCAATGGCATCCCTGAAAAATCGCAAAGTCACCAGAGCTGCTCGGGATGGGAAAGCAGGGGGACTGCCTGGCCCAGGAAGCCAGGTCACTATTTAGACTGAGTGGTCTAAACTGGGACATTTCTGTGTCCCAAAGACAATGTTCAGGATTCCAGGACAGAGACTTCCAAACTGGGACTGTCTTGGAAAAACCGGGACAGTCGGCCACCTTGGCCAAATTCCAGTTTATTAAACCTAGATATTCAAAGCAGCAGTAAATTAATCAAACAGCAGCTCTAGAAATGTAATTTTATTTAATCTAATTATTCAAACATCTGAACCCCCACATCTTAAATATGTAATATAGTAAGCTTTCAGAGTTAGGCTAAGCAAGATGGAAAACATACCTGCTTTCTGCATATAAGTTAACTGGATTTCAAATTTGGTTGGTAATACAGGGCGTTCTGTAATTTCTAATAGCAGTGTCAGTGGTACAAGTGCAGAAGGCTGTGGGTTCTAGTCCCACACCAAGCAGATGGATTGCAGACACTGCAGTGCAAAGTAAAGGGTGTTCTGCACTCCTGAGTCTATCATCCTTTAGATGAGATATTAAACTGAGGCCCTATCTGCCTGAGTTGGTGGTAGCTCAGGTGGATGTCAAAGATCCCATAGCACCTATCAAAATGAGTAGTAGTATAAATACCACCTCAGGTCTCCCCTGAAGAGGCCACTAACCTAGTGGGACTAAACCAGTCAACAAAGAATAAATAAAATAAAAAATTAAACACATTTGTACTAACTGCATTTAAAATGTTGTGTCATGTTTCAAAGTATATCTTTTGTGTTACTGCATCATAGCTCTGTGCCACCTTATTTCATTAGTTACCTAAAAGTAAAATATAGTGGAAAAAGATTGACTAAGCTTTACAAGGTATAATAAAAGGTGTTTCTCAGATTACCAGATATAGTTAAGAAAAATGTGATGTTATAAATAAGTAAAAATAAGTAATTTGCTCTGAATATGAATTTGCACATTGTTCTCATGTAGAAATAATAACATGCTACCAGATGTGCAAAACAAAGCTGTGTTTTCTTTTCTCAGACTTTGTGGTTTATAGGAATTGTCAGTTAGCACTTTACACATGTGCTTGTTCCATTAACCTAATCAGTAAACAAGTCCATGTGCAGCCTATGATAAGAAACACTGGTTTCCTTTGTACCAACGTGCACACTTATCTTCCGCATGTTATATTTAACATGAGCATATCATTCTCATTAAACCGGTGTTAGTACAAAACCGGTAATAAAAGTAAACAAACATGCCAATGAGCAAATAAACAGTTTAGTTTTAAAAAAACTACACCTGTGATGTTTTGTGTACTGACAATACTGATGCAATGTTTCAGTTCTTCTTTCAGCACCTGCAATAGTTATCGGTTGGCATGGTATCCAATCCAATCAGGAGACACAGAAACTGAAACCCATTTTAAAATATAACATTGACTCCCTAGAAGATGCTCCAGGCTAGAAGTGTGTAGGTGGAAACAAGAATATAAGTGCCTGCTGGTACCAAGGTGGGGGGGGGGGGGCAGCTTAGAAAAATGCAGACTGACAATAGAGGTACGACTGCTGAATCTTGCACAAATGCACTTTATAAGCACTTACACGAGTGCATGGATCATGCTATCCCTAACAGAACCAAAATGCTATCCTTCAAAAAAGGAAGCCAATCTTGTGGTCCCCTCCATAAACAAACTCTACAACAGAAGAAATAAACTGTTGCAAAAAAAGAGTAAAATCCCATGATTGGAGGAACTCCCTGGTCAGCCTCAGTAAGAAGCTGAGATCCCTCATAAAATCCTCCAAAGCCAGTTATGAAAACAAAATTGCCACTGATTCGAAAGACAACCACAAAGTATTCTGTAGCTATGTCAAGAATCTCAATGGCAACACTCAGATCTGCTCTGAGTTACAGAACAATGGCACTGAATATACAGAACCAACTGATATTGCCAACATCCTGGCAGATAGGTTCAGTGCTAACTTTACCCCTCTCTCATCCACCTAAAGGGCCCATCTCTATACTGGAAGAATGCAAATTTACTGTAATCACGGCTGCACAGGTAAAAACCACACTCTCCAAAGCCAACAACACAGCATCCATGGGACCTAACATCATCCCAGGCTGCATTCTACATGAACTACAGAATGAAATGGCACCCCATATAAGCACCATGTTCAATCATAACCTCACCTCAGGCTTTGTGCCCACTGAATGGCGCATAGCAACAGTTATCCCACTCCACAAAGGAGGAGCCAGCACAGACCCAGGGAACTACCACCCCATTAGCCTAACAAGCCTGGTCTGCAAGGCCATGAAACGTATCATCATGGAACTTATAAACAAAGACACTGGTAATCTCCATACTCCGGACCCCATCCAGTTTGGGTTTGTAAAAGGCAGATCATGTCTCCTAAACATACCTCTTAACCTAGAAACATCAAAAATCTGGACAAGGCCCATGAAAAATAGGTACAAATCTGTACGCTGATTAACATCATTGTTATTTTTCAAAGTCTGAAGAAGTTGGTGCAGGGCGTCGATGAAAAGCAGTATTGTGGTGCTTAATAAAATTGAAGTCATTCGTTTATTGGCGTCTTGTTTTCTTAGCCCTTTGGAATTTAAAAAGACCTGCTTCAGTGAGTTTGGCTATCTGGCTGAGTTTATTTTTGATGAGTTTCACCTCTCTGACTGTGCTTA
The DNA here is from genome assembly GCF_019279795.1 of Protopterus annectens. Taxonomy (NCBI): domain Eukaryota; kingdom Metazoa; phylum Chordata; order Ceratodontiformes; family Protopteridae; genus Protopterus; species Protopterus annectens. The sequence goes on from NC_056744.1 coordinate 1,561,704,799, forward strand.
TTGGAGGTGTTTAGTTCTGCTGCTCGGAATCAGGTACTGTGTCGGCTCAGTAGCAGTTTGTTGTTTTTGCCTTTGACTAACAGAACAATCACACGTGTGTTTGGGAGGCGTTTAGTCCTGCTGTTTGGCATCAGGAGCTGGGCTGGTTTAGTAGCATCTAATTTACATACATAATTACGTAACCCCACCCACTCCAATGGAATTGTGGGATACAAACTTTCAAATGCAAACTGAAGAACAGACAACCAAAATATGGCACCAGAGTCCCCCTGCAGCCATTCCAATGTCCCATTACCTGGCAATTTCACCCCATTTACCATAAACACCAAAGTGTGCATACTGCTTTACTTCTACAATGATTATTTGAATTTGATTTTTACTTTTTGCAGCACAACAATGTACAAACTAACAGACATCTGCTAAACAAAGCAATACTGTCTCACAGTGAAAATAGATTGGGCATTAAAATTCCTCTGCCCTTGAAACTCACATTCATTGAAATAGCATTAAAACCTACACACCACATCCAAAGAATATGCATCTGGCCAGTGGTGGATAAAGATTACCTTTGGGCTGTTTTCAAATCATTGGCCCCTTACACACAAAACAAGAAACATGCATGTGTTCTTTTCTTTAATACACCTTCCTGACTTTATTAATTTATATCCTTGTATAATACAGCACACTTGTTAGACAGAGTGCATTTTAAATTTACTGTTTGAACATTTTTCCAGTAGGCTGTACTGTAGGCAATGAAACAAAACGCATGAACCAATAATGACAAAACTGCCCAATTCAGAAAATTTCCATCATAAAAGTCTACTTCTACACCCACACTATAAATAGAATGACAGTTGTGTAAGCCATAGGCATCTTGCACAGCTTCTCACACTTATTTTCAACTTCAGTTTTTTTTTTTTGGGGGGGAAAGGTCAAAAAACAGGGACACATTTTAAACATTGCTTGTGTAATTTTGGAAAGTTGCTAGAATAAAATGTTGTGTCATCACCATGCATGTCACTGAACCAGGACCCTATGTACTAGGGTCAGAGCAACATACCACTATGCCAAATCATCAGTTTACTGAAAAAAATGAAGACTGAAACTTAATGGCTATCATTTAGTGAATTCAGTTCTCACTTCTCACCATAGGTCTCAACCCCTTAGCACAAAAAAACTGGACATACAATGACAATAATGGGGGAATACAAATTCAGTTCTCACTTCTCACCATAGCTCTCAACTCTTAAAACAAAAAACCTGGACAAAGCTCACAAGTGGTGGTGGCTAGGGACTTACCAGGGACACATTTTAAACATTGCTTATATAATTATGGAAAGTTGCTAGAATAAAATGCCATGCATTTCACTGGCAAGTCTTGAACCCAGGACCCTATGCACTACAGTCAGAGAAACATACCACTATGCCAAATCAGCAGTTCCCTAAAAAAAGTAGGAAGACTGAAACTTAATGGCTATTATTTAGTGAATTCAGTTCTCACTTCTCACCATAGCTCTCAACCTCTTAGCACAAAAAGCCTGGACAAAGCCAATAATGGGGGAATACAAATTCAGTTCTCACTTCTTCTTGCTCACCATAGCTCTCAACTCTTAGCACAAACAACCTGGACAAACAACAAAGCCAATAATGGGGAATACAAATTCTGTGCCCTTCTCACCATAGCTCTCAACTCTTAGCACAACAAAACCTGGACAAAGCTCAGAAATGGTGGTCGGTAGGGACTTTAGGCTCTTTGTTACCCTGTACCAAAGGTACAGGGTTTGAGCCTAAATACCACTAGCCACCAGGTGTATTACATGGGGGGCATTTTCAAACAGCCTGAATACCTCTAGCCACCAGGTGTATTACATGGGGGGCATTTTCATACACCACACACACACACACACACACACACACACACACACACACACACACACACACACACACACACACACACACACACTCTACCTTACCTGAGTCCCAAATGCTGAGCTTATGTTAAGATTTGATAAATGAAACGAGTGCTGTTAAGTGCTGTTTCTGAGCTGAACAAAATGAGTGCTGTTAACTCAAGCTGATTTCCCAGCTGTTATGAGTGCTGTTAACTCCACATGCTGATTCCTTTAACTCCACAACATGCCACGCTATTAACTCCACAAGCTGATTTCCTGGCTGTTAACTCCACAAGCCAAGTGCTGTACTGCTGTCAAGATTTCCTGCTCACATTTGCAGATTTGCAGCCAGAAGCTCAATTCTGACTGGTTGATAGCCCTGACAGAGCTGACATCATTGCGCATGTGATGATGTCAGCTCCAACAGAGCGAAATTAGAAAAAAATGGAAAAAAAAACAAAAGAAAAAAATTGGAAATGAAGGGGTGCCATTTGGGAATCATGGCACCCCTTCATTTGGACCCCAAAACTTGGTAAAAACCGAGTAATTTGGTATGGTTGAGAGATATGCTCCTAAAGCTAATAGACTTCTTTGAAGCAGTCACCAAAGAATGGACAAGGGTAAGGTGGTTCACACAGCCTATCTATATCTCGCCAAGGCTTTTGATACCATTCCCCACTCTGGAATTATAGATAAACTCACTAAACTAAGTATAAATCCCTATGTCACAAGATGGGTTGCCAACTGGCTCACTGGCAGAATCCACACAGTGAAAGTAGCAGACTCCAAATCCGACTTCAGACCAGTGACAAATGTAGTACTACTGGGTTCAGTCCTGGGTTCTCTCCTGTTTGGTATCTACGTTTCTAGATTACAGGCTAACACAGAAGATCTTTGGCTAAAGAAGTTCGCAGACGACTGCAAACTAGGAGCCATAATTGAAACTCCTAATTATGTGGACATCCTACATAAGGCCTCACTGAGACAGATGCCTGGTGTCAAAGCCATGGCCTCAAGCTCAATATCAAAAAGTGCATTGTCATCCCCTTTGGTAAAAGCTCTGTAACCATGAGCTATGTCAAAGGAAAAATATACTTTACAAATTATCCAAACACGGTAGGTTCAGGTTAAGGCACTTTAATCTTGTAGCAAGGAGACAAAAACGTGCTAATACAGAGTTTGTCTAACCAGAAACAGGAAATACTGTCATTTTTATGCATTCTTAAACTGATCATGTCCTACTATGCTGACGTAACAGATTATCACCTTTTTCATCATCATCTGCTGACCATCTTTCCCATGAATTTCTGCTGATTTATCAATTTTTATGTGAAACTTCCTGAGGAAAACAACATGGCCTTGATTACTCCCAGTTAGATACATGTTATGTTACATTCAAGATACTACGGCTAAATCAAGCACAATGCTAGCAGTTCATTTCTCTAATAATCCTTTGTCTACTTTATCTCTAAATTACTACAGCTGCAGAGGTTTCCATCCTCTTGACAGAGCTGTTTGTCTAAAATCATTACATTTATAACATAAGGCATTGTTCATTCATTCGCTTCTGACCTAGCAGATAAACACCTGCTTCTCAAGTACATTTCCACAAGGCATAAACATGAATATTGCTGTGCTAGCAGTTACTAGGTCAGAGGGCAACTTGCAAGTTTCAGAAAGCATACTGCAGTTTTCAAAAAGCATCTTTTTCAGTCTCATATGAAACTCAATTTGTATAAAATACAGTGCATGAAAAATAGAATGAAAAGCGTATTAAAAGACTTGGTTATTAATTGGCATTAAGCATACACACATTGATACATATTTTTCTAACATTTCCCTCCTGTTAATACTTTTTATTCTATTTTCAAAAAAGAATAAACAGCTTGCTTCTTTTCCTAACCTCTTCCATTTAGGATTTGCAGTTAAGAAAGTCGTTCAGTTTAAACTTTTATGAAAGTGTTTCGCATTCTAGCAGCTCTTCAAATTCAGTACTTTGATACATAGTTTAAGATATGGATATATCTATGAATTCTTTAACCAATCTCTTCATGCAGGGGATTCCACAACAAATACAAACTCCTATTAGGAGTAATCCTACCCCAATAGCAATCAATATGTTCATAAAAATGGAGCCCTACCCCCAAAGGCATTCTGGAAAAAATCTGTCAGAGGGTTTGGGCCTGGCTTGGTCATGGCCGACACTTGCTGAATCACCTCGAGATGATCGTTAATCTCATGCTGATGGTCAGGAATAAATGCACAGCACTCTTCTTTGATATAAGTGCACGTTCCACCTCTCGCCGCTAGGGTGAAGTCAAGAGCCATTCGGTTTTGGAGCACTACAGTTCTCATGGCATTCAGTTCACCAGTTATCAGTTCAAGAGCAGAAAAAGTCGCATTACTCATTACTTCGAGAAGTTTGGACAGTTTTTGCAGCTCCCATATTGATTTAACTGCACCATATGCAGGTAATATACCTGCCCAGGATATAACAGCATCACTCAAGTCCATGTGCGCAAGCTTGGCTCCTACATCACGATGGTCTTTCCAGCCCGCTTCAATTCGTCCCACTGGATTCTCGGGTTTCTTAACAGTCTTTTTGGTTACGTCTCAAGTATTTCGAATACTTCCTTGAGGCAAAACTACAGTGTGTCAGATGGTCGGAACAAGGTACCCCAAAAAACAACTGCCAGACCAATTCTCAGGTAACCATTTATATGCTTTTTTACCACACACAAAATAACAGTCCTCTACCTTAGTTATTACTTTGTTACGAAATGACTGCCCTGCATGAAACATTTTCTTGTCTATTACAGATAATTGTTTAAAAAGTACAGGATTGCATTGTACCTGGTCAAGAGTCTTATGCATAGATTTCAAAAATGAGTCATAGTCTGTACTACAAGATCCACCCAAATCATTTGGTTTCCTATAACATTTATATTGTACTGTAACATTACACTTGCTCCATCCCACTTGGATGGTATCATTCTTATAGAAACATACAATTCCTTTTTGTGTCACAGGCAAATACAGTACTACCTTATCATGTGCTTTAATAGCGACTGTGTCAAAAAACAGATTTTCCCAGGTCTCATTGACCCCTAGGGGGATAGCAGTCATTAATAAACCCCTGTATGCTGCTGGTATGGCTGTACAGACCCAGCAGTTCGAAACATTAAAAGTCTCAGCGTACACACGTGTAATTGCCTGATAAGTGTTAAAGTTCGGATGCCAGTCTATGTTTGGTTCATTACGTCTAATCAGTTCAACCTTTGTGGCAGGGAAAAGGAGTGGCCACAACAAAAAGAACAGTGTGATTAATATTGCAATAAAAACGATCATACAAGTTTTCTGAGGTTGCTCAATGTCTCTATTCACTCTGTACCTGGCCATTTTGTTCTTGTTGTACAACAGTAGAAAAGTTTTTGTCCAGTTCAAAGTTTTTAACCAGTTTACAGTGCGTCAAATGAATCCAGGAAGCTCGCTCTGCGATCTTGACTGCAGTGGGTGTCGACAATAGTACCTGGTACAGACCTTCCCACTTCAGATAACTCCAATTCTTTCGCTTCACAATCCTCACCCAGACCCAGGTGCCTGGGGCTACTGGTGCTTCTGATTTCGGTTGCTCTTTATCTGAAACAGAATTTAACTGCAAAAGTTTGTTATTCAAAAATCGCCTCATATACCCTGCAAGTGAACTGTCAGCCTCCTGCTCTGTAGACATGAGAGGTTTCCACTGAGGTGTATAATATGCCCTCCCAAACAAAGTTTCAAAAGGAGTTAATCCCTTTGCATTTGGAACAGTTCTCATACTCAACAGTGCTAAAGGCAAACAGTGCACCCAGTTTTTCTGTGTCTCTGCTATCAACTTCCTAAGCTTATTCTTCAACACCCCATTATGCCTCTCTACTAGCCCTGCAGATTGGGGGTGATAAGCACAGTGGTTCTTTAATGATATCCCAAAATAGCGACTAAGTTGCTGAATCGTTTGGTTCACAAAATGCGTCCCGTTATCACTATAAATCTTTTCCGGTATACCAAACCTGGGTATAATTTCTTTAACAAGGACCTTTGCAACAGTAGCTGCATCTGGATTTTTAGTTGGAAACGCTTCTACCCATTTGGAAAACATGTCTATAATGACAAGGCAATACTTCTTATTCTCACATTTATTCAATTCTATGAAATCCATACAAATAGTATGGAACGGATACGGTGGTGTAGGAAAATTCCCTTGCTTAGGCTTCAATGCCCCTTGTGCATGATGCTTGTTACAAACATGGCATGCTGCACAAACATTTTTTGTATAATTGGTAAATCCATAGGTTGTAAATACTCGATTCACTAAATGTACCATTCCCCCCTGTTGAGACATGGCTCTGCCCATGGCTCAACAACGCTGCATACCTAAACAAATTAGATGGCAAAATCGGTTTCTTCTCCCTGGAGATGTACAGTCCCTTTTCGAGGATTGCTCCTCATTTTATCCACTTCTGTTTTTCTATATTTGTAGTAAGTGTCTGCATTGTTTTTAACATTTCTAAATCTAAAATCTCAGAGGGTTGTAATTCCTCACTCAAATGAAAAGTTTCTGTGGCTGAAGCTGCCTGCTTCGCAGCTGCATCAGCTCGTGCATTACCTTTTGAAATCTTGTCCTGTTGTTTCGTATGAGCTACGCATTTGCAAATAGCTACTTTTTTAGGTAACTGAATTGAATCTAACAAGTCTAAAATAAATTGCGCATGATTGATTGGTTTACCAGTAGATGTTATCATTCCTCTATTTTTCCACTGCTGCGCAAAAACATGTACAGTAGAAAAAGCATACTGACTGTCAGTATAAATGTTCACATTCTTACCTTTTGCACATGCCCTTGTCAAGGCAATCAATTCTGCTGCTTGTGCAGATAAGTTGTGTGGTAAAGATTTTGCTTCTAAAGTTTCAGTATCAGAAACGACTGCATACCTCACTAGGTTCTGTCCTGTAGGACCCCTCCTGCACGAGCCGTCCACATAGTATGTCACCTCGGCATCATCCAAGGGAACATCCGTAAGGTCTTGTCTAGGTACTGTCTTTTGCTCAATCTCCTGCAGGCAGCAGTGTGGTTTGCCATCTGCAGGGGTTGGAAGCAAAGTTGACGGATTCAAAGTTGTGCATCGTTCAATTGTCATATGAGGTTGGCTCAACAGTATGGTCATACAGGAAAGATGACTAGCTGGAGAAAGATATGCTACTTTTTCTTGCAGTAAAATAATTGCGACTGCATGAGGCACTCTCAATGTGAGAGGGTGGAATAGCACTACTAAGGCCGAAACTGCCATTGCAGCTGCAACTACTGCTTGTACACAGTGGGGCAGGGATCATGCCACTGGGTCTAGCTGTGATGAATAGTAAGCTATGGGGCGTTGTTTGTCCCCATGTTGCTGCGTCAATACTGATGTCATATAACCTTGCTTACAGTCTACAGTTTGAATAAACTGCTTGTGATAGTTTGGTAATCCTAGAACTAAGGATGATGCTATCAGTTGTTTCAGCTTACAGAAAGCTGCTTCTGCTTCAGGTGTCCATTGTAATAAATCCTGTGCTGCCATCGGCTTTTTAAATATTAAATCGGCCAGTGGAGCAGATTCCAAAGCATAGTTCGATATCCAACTCCAACAAAAATTAGTAGTTCCCAGGAAGGACATCATTTCCTTCTTGGTAGTTGGTCTAGGTGCTTGTAAAATTGCTGTTTTTCTATCTTCATTTAATATTCTACCTTCTTTGGATATTACATATCCCAAGTACTTAACTTGTTTTCTCCAAAGCTGTAGCTTGTCTTTATTTACTTTGTGACCTTGAGTAGCTAAAAATTGTAATAAAGCTATCGTCTCCTCTCTGCATTCTTGCTGGGTGGGGGCTGCCAGCAGAATGTCGTCTACATAAAGTAAAATCTGACTACCTTTCGGTGGGATAAATTCCGCCAGATTGCTTGCCATTTCCTGTGCAAATATTGTTGGACTTTCACAATATCCCTGTGGTAATCTTGTATATGTGTACCGCTTTCCCTGAAATGTAAATGCAAACCAATATTGGCTGTCAGGGTGTATTGGTATTGAGAAAAATGCATTACTAATGTCTACCACTGAAAAATATTTTTGCTCTGGCTTTAAATCATTCAGTAAGGGGTGTGGGTCTGGCACTGTCAGTGCCCTGGGTATAACTGCATTATTTACAGCTTGTAAATCTTGGACCATATGCCATTCCCTGTTTGCTTTTCTGACAGGAAATAAAGGTGTATTACATGGTGGATCAGGAGATTCTATTAAGGCTCCTTCCTTAAGTAAGGCTGCTATAATAGGCTTGATTCCTATCTCTGCATCCTTTCTCAAGGGATACTGTCTTTTCTGGGGTCTAAATGGTGACTTTGGCATTATGGTAACTGGTCCTGCTGTTCATATAATTCCTACATCTGATTTCTCTGCTGACCAGAGAATGACTGGTATGTCCCGCAAGGCTTTTTCCTCTTCTTCCAATAAGAGTAATACTCAGCTATTCTCACTAGCCTGTGAGTGCACAGCTGGGTGTGTCTGTGTAATCCAATTCAATTTCTGCTTCTGTACTCCTTGTTCAGAGAGCTCTAATTCTGTCTGCTTTTCCCACCTTGTGACTTTTTCACCTAAGTCTGCCCATTTCAAATTTTTGTTCTTCGTTAAACTAACATGTGGCAGTCGATTAGATTTATAAAGTGCTAAAAATTCCTGGGGCAATGAACAGCTCACTACACTGTTCCCCTCTGCATCCCAGTACAAATTTCGCAATACTAGCCTGTTTGCATGGTTTTGAAACAATTCTTGTTCATAATCTTTATCAGGTCCTGGTCTATTACAGTAATATAGAGTACAATGCAACAAATGCTGTTTGTCAATGTCGAGGGAGGGGGATTTACTGATGGCTACGTTCATCAGTTCTTCGGTTACTGCACCTGGACCAGTCGTAACTAAGTCCTGGCTGTACCAATAATATGTTTCACCCTCCGGTCGCACTACAAAAGTATCCATTTGTCACTGTGCTTCCATACCCTGCATGGTTGGAACTATGGCTATGCCAAATATCTGCATCAAGTCTCTACCCAAAAGATTTACTGGGCATTTTGCAGAAACTACAATTTTACTTTTCTGGGTCATTCCTGAAATGGGGTCTGTTATTGCTATGTCATGGGAGAGTGGCTCCCGATACAGCTGTCTATTAGCTGTCTTCACTAGTATATAATCTAGTGATTCTGAATCTTCCGGTAACTTGGAAGGGTGTATCAGGGTCCGTGAAGCCCCTGAGTCACATAGAAATTTAACTTCCCTCCCCTCTACCAGAATCGTCACTTCCGGTTTCGTGTCTGCTAAGTATAGCTCTAAGCTCAATAAAGCTAGGTCTAAAATTTCATCTTCTTCTATGTCTGTGAATTCATGTACATCCTCTACTCCTTGTGTTACATCCTCTACTCCTGCTATTATATTTGCACTTACCTTTCCCTGCTTATTCTCATCCAATGATTCCTGACTATCATATAGTTATTCCTCATCTTCCTTATTTTCTGTAGTCACCTTCTTGTTTAGCCTGCAATCCCTTGCTAAATGTCCTTTTTTCACACACTTAAAACATTCACCTTTTTTCTTTCTCTCTTCAAAATCTTCTGATCGCTTGTCAGATTGTTTATTTCCCTGGGTATTTTTCCTACCCTTTTTTCCAGTTTGTACTACAAATACTTCTGACCCATCTTCTGCCAAAAATACTTGAGTTTTCTTTTTCTTTTTACTATTAAAATGTCTTTCTGCATGTCTAGCATATTCAAGTAATGGTTGTAGTCTACTTGTTCGATGATCTACCATGTGCTTCGTAATAAAGCTGCTAATGGGAGTTATACTACCCTTCAAGAATGCATTCTTTAACTGTTGTTCATATGAGGAATCTTGTGTCTGGTTTTCTGGTATCTGCATTCCACAGTGATTATTAAAACACTCTAACAGTCTAGCATAATATCTATCAACTGTTTCACCTTCCTGTTGAATGCATTGATTAATGCAAGTCCAATCAGCCCTAGGCTTCCACTTTTCAGAGATTCGGTCTGTCAGACCTTTTACTCTGCCATCCAGTTCTGCATTTGTATGTGGGAGTGGTCTAAGTTGTGCGTCACAAGGATTCCAGTCGCCACTGATCATGTGCCAATCTGGACCCACAATTTGTCTAACTACTTTTTCTACTTCCTCTCCATTTAAATGGTAACTTACTCTCATACCCTGTAAGTCTTCTAAAAATTTTCTAAAATTCACTTTTGGGTGGGGAATTCCCTCCGTGGCTTTCCGGATATCTTCCGGTGTCCACGGTCTATAAACTAAAAAAGTCGGATCCTGTCCTGCCTGTCCTGTCTGAGGATTCGGTACTTCTATGAGCGGACATATCTCTTCTTCACTCATAGCCTGTGATTTTCTATTTAATTTATTTAATTCAATCTCTCTCCTCAAGTCACGTGTTCAAGACCTGGTCTCGATATGATCCCTGACAAACGGTTGTGTTTTTGCAGGAACAGCTGGGTACAGCAGAGGTGGATCAGCTCTTCCACTCGCTTCATATTCTGGTAACGGAAGCGGAGGGGGCGAAGGAGCGGACATTGCTATTACCAACTTATTGTCTTCTTTGTCTAAGAACATTGTCTTTGAATTTTTAATTCTTTGCTCCCTGCGATTTGCTTCCTCAAGCCACCTATGCGCCTGAGGAACTCTTAATTGTCTTTGCTTTTTTAGTTGACCTTTTGCGTCTATTTTTAACTGTTTAATAAGTTTCATAAGTGCAAGTTTATCTAAATTATCCTCGAATTTATACTTATCAACCCATTTGGTGTAGTAGTTAACATTGTCGGCATGCTGTAATTGCATATACTTCGCGTCTTCAGTTAGGGGCAGGTCTTGGGAACTTTTTGTGCACTGATTTCCCATTGCTGTCTTAGCTAAGCTGTAAATTGTTATGTAACCCTTTCTATCACGTGGTACCACAAATCTATACCTTTTCACAGTTTATCTAGAATAACTGCCTACCTATTCTGTTTCCCTGATCTAAGACAAAAACAGCAACCCCTTTTTCTGTCCCTGATCTGCACATGCAAATCTACCTGACAAAAAACAGTTCTGTACTTAGTCCCTGATCTTAAAACAGAAATAAGGTAATTCCTCCTTACCTGACCCTCCGTGAGTTGATCCACCGGATTGTTGACTCGTCCTCCAATCCCAGATCAGAAACAGTGGCTGGCCTCTTTCGAACGACAATTCAGTCGGAGGTCTTTCGAAACAGAAGAGCCGATTTGGCCTCTTCTCGGTACGGATGCATGCCACCGGACCCAATTCTGACCTAGGCCTAGAGCGAGAGGTACTTTCTGGTCTGAAGGACCAAACTGTCAAAGGAAAAATATACTTTAAAAATGATCAAAACACGGTAGGTTCAGGTTAAGGCACTTTAATCTTGCAGCAAGGAGACAAAAACGTGCTAATACAGAGTTTGTCTAACCAGAAACAGGAAATACTGTCATTTTTATACATTCTTAAACTGATCATGTCCTACCATGCTGACATAACAGATTACCACCTTTTTCATCATCATCTGCTGACCATCTTTCCCATGAATTTCTGCTGATTTATCAATTTTTATGTGAAACTTCCTGAGGAAAACAACATGGCCTTGATTACTCCCAGTTAGATACATGTTATGTTACATTCAAGATACTACGGCTAAATCAAGCATAATGCTAGCAGTTCATTTCTCTAATAATCCTTTGTCTACTTTATCTCATAATTACTACAGCTGCAGAGGTTCCCATCCTCTGGACAGAGCTGTTTGTCTAAAATCATTACATTTATAACATAAGGCATTGTTCATTCATTCGCTTCTGACCTAGCAGATAAACACCTGCTTCTCAAGTACATTTCCACAAGGCATAAACATGAATATTGCTGTGCTAGCAGTTACTAGGTCAGAGGGCAACTTGCAAGTTTCAGAAAGCATACTGCAGTTTGCAAAAAGCATCTTTTTCAGTCTAATATGAAACTCAATTTATATAAAATACAATGCATGAAAGATAGAATGAAAAGTGTATTAAAATACTTGGTTATTAATTGGCATTAAGCATACACACATTAAAACATATTTTTCTAACAAGCTACCACATAGGTTGTAGTCTACTTAACACCAAAAGTGTATTAAGAGACCTTGGGACACAGGTGAACAGTAGCCTCTCCTTTGATAATCACATTACCACAGTAGTCAGGAAATCCTTCTATGTGGCACACCTCATCACAAAAGGTTTCTCATCCAGAAAAAAAGACATCATTGTTCCCCTCAACTCGTCACTTATTAGACCCATTATAGAGTACAACTCCCCTTTTGGTATGTACCTCAAAAGACATCTACAACAACTGGAAAGGCCACAGAAATACCACACAAAGAGGATTACTGGCCTCAAACAGATGCCCTACGCAGACCGTCTCAAAAAAACTCCAGTTTTACTCTGTCGCATATCGCCTACTCGGAGGCGATCTCTGCCTAACATACAAAGCTTTGTCAAACCCAGAGCTGTTGGACATGCTCCACTTAAAGAAATTCAGATCCCTCTGAGCTACATGCTCTAGGGACCTAAATCTTGTCACCACAATAAACAGAACATGCTGGATGGAAAGATTCCTGTCCCAGAGACTTCCCATACTCTGGAACAAACTACCTATCTATATCAAACAAAGCTCCTCATTAGCACTCTTCAAGAAAAATCTTGATGATTGGATGGGAAATAGGAAATTAACCTCGGGATCACCTCTGTGGCTCTGCTCAACAGGGGCACTGGAAAATAATTTTCTTGGGTGGCGAAAGCGAGGGTACCTTTTTGGCTAAGCTTATATAGGCCCTAGGGCCAATAGTCTATGAACCTATAAAAGATGAAGGTGTAAATTACAGTTTATACAGTCTGTGTTTTCAAAAAATATATAGGTAAGTATATAAATGGCAATTTAAAACACCAAAAAAACAGGGCAAAATCAGAACAACGTTGGTGTGTTGTACATGGCACAGCCATGGTACATCTTTTAAGAGAAGTTAGCAAAGAAGCAAGATAGATTAAAACCATCTCAGTGGGTAGATACAAGTTGTAAGCAATGATGGAACACTATTCCTGAAAATAAAAAAACAGAGGGGGGTATTCATAGTCATTTTTCAAGCACACAGTGGACATGTAGTGGTTGCACACAAACTCAGGTGAGGCGAGTGCAACATCTGGAAACTTTTAATGAAATTCTGAGGCAAATGAGTAGATAATGACATGCAAATGAGAAACGTATGCAGATAATAAGACCTAACTATGCAAATGATGCTTTCTTCCAGTCATTTTGTGGTATACAAGTGCACGGTGCAACTTGCATGTACACTTGTATTATAAAAAGTTAATCGTTGCCTTTTTTGGTCTCTTTGCAGTTGGCATTTGCTGTAAGCCTCACTGTATCCTAATTTGAGCTGCCTGTCTCTGCTGCAATGTAACTCAGTACAATGAATGGCTCTTGGCAGCCAGAGAGAAGGCTACATCCTGGCAGTACTCATGATCGCCACATATGGAACACAGGTTCACTGCATACCACTTCCTAAATGGTAGGATTCCACAGTCACTAAGTTGGTAGGTACAGACTATATAATGTTGTCCTTCATAGATATTTATATATATAATGGCACAGCTAGTAATAACTAACCACCCTGCACTTATGTGATCCCTCCCTGTTATATTTTCCAGGTGTGCAGGTGACACCAGTCTATAACCCACAGGGAGCTGCAGAGGAGTGCTTTAACACTGACCTGTGCCAGGCATGGACAGTCATTAGGCCTGCTCAAAGCTCATTTCTGTTGCTTAAATGAGTCAGGAGACCCTTCAGTAAGACCTGGACACTGCATGCATGTTGATGGCTTGTTGCATTTTGCATAACATGGTCATGTGCTAGCCTGGTGTGCAGCTGCCAGTGATTGATAGTGACAGTGCAGCTTCCTCTGCAGTTTGTCCCACCAGTGATGATAGCGATGGTTGCCAGCAAATGACAGCAGCTCAGCACTTTCTTCCTTCAGCAGGCTCTTGTAACATATACAACAACTCAAGCAAACTGACAGCATCTAGTCCAGAACTATGGGCCATTTAATTTTACTATGTGACAGTGTAAAATTACAAAGATTATACTTTGTGCATGCACTGTCAAGTACTGTATCAAGAGCATGAGAAATACTTTAATTGTTGCTGTGGTAATGAAGATGCATTCACTTGGTAATGTAAATCTGAACAGTACTGTAGTCGCAATCATTTTTTTCCTTTTAATATTGGTGCCATTTGCTTTTTTTGTTCTTTTTTGTGAATTTTTCTAGCATACAGGTAAGTACAGCTGTCATTTCCAACTTTGATGATTTGTGGTCTACTGTAGTTTCTTCTGCCATTGCTTCATTTTTTTGTTGGTTGAGCTATGTATTACAGTAATTGAAACTGCGTTAAAATCAAAATGTGTCATACACAATGTTCCCTAATAATAGTATCTGTAATGGTCCCATAGATAATGAGAAATTGCTAGTATTTGACCTTGAGGCTGAGTTGCTATAATGATGAGATCAAGTCGATATATTCCTTAGGATTCAGAAAGAATCTCATGGCTCACTTAAATTAACTACTGTTTAAACCAACAGGTATGAGGTCTGCACTTCACACATGCTGTCTGCTCCTGTGCTACTACAGATGAGATGATGAAGTACCTGATGAGGAAACATTTCAAATCCAAATGCATGTATACATGTCCTAATACTGCCCTCATCCTCTGTGTCATAGGCAGCAGATAGTCCTCACCAAGTGTTAAACTTTGGATAGTGGAAACCTACCCAACAGTACTATGTGCAGCTGCAGGCTGTTTACCTTTGCCTCTTTCATGGGACAAACGTATCAATATTTCTCTTTTCTGTACTGTGTCAGGGTACACTTCCTTCCCCTATAGCATTTATATCTGTCAGAACTTGATTCTACACCTCAGCACACTGCTTGTTTTGGATCCCCCTATCCAAAAACATTCCCATATACCTTAAGTGATTCAATGAGGACATGATTCCCTCACCAGTAAAGTTATTACTCCTGTGCCTTTTTTACTGAGGCTGTACCATCAATTTCCCTAGAAATAACAAGTTTTGATTCAGGTGTCTGCCTCACAAATACATATTTATTGGTTCTATGGCCTTAGTCAATTTGATGTTAAATCAACCTCTGTTTTGGTAACATACTTTTATTGACAAAGCAGAAGTTCGACAGTTGTGTGAGACCCCACAATCCCAGGGGGAGGGGAATATTTCCCTGTCTTGGGGATTTTGCAATCATGGATATAATTAGCATGGGGTGCAGGGGGCTGGTTCCACTGAAAAAACACTGTTTGAGAAGTTTGCATGTTCCGAGGATGATGTAGGCCAATCTCATATTGGTGAGGAGTATTTATCACCCCTAGTTTGGGTGTGGACTAACTGGTCAAGACAGTTTGTATTGATGAAGGCCAGAAATCTCTGGAACACCATCTTTACTCCACTTAAACAATGTTTTCCGACCAATACATCTAAACTATGTATATATATATATATATATATATATATATATATATATATATATATATATTTGTGTGTGTGTGTGTGTGTGTATGAAATATACCATTATTACTCCCAAAGCCGGATCATAATCAAATGGGGCCCTAGGAAGGGTAATAGACTGCCCACCAACAACCAAACCAATATCCCATTAGTTTGCACTCTCTACTCAATTACCATTAAACACATTTGAAACCTGTCAGTGTGCATACTAGTTCTTTTTTTTTACTTCCGCAATGATCTCAGAGATTTGGATTTAATTTCATACTATTATTTCAAATTTTACAGTTCAAAACACTGACAGCTATTTGCTAAATAAAACAAAACAGTCTCACACTGAAAGTCAACTTATCATGAGCGTCAAACCTCTCAACATGTGTGTGCAAAAAATCTGGACAAAGCCAACTGTATCAGAGTCAGTGTGACTCATTTCTCTCTAACATAGATGACAAGCATGCAGAGTATTTCATTTAGATGCTTTAATACTTAAAAACGCATTAGGATAGATAGCAGCATCATAAAATACAAACAAACTACTTAACAGACAGACCTTAGATACATACATGCTTACATCTCAATGGCTTACTACAAAATGGCAGTCAAGCTCATACGTGCTCAGTATTTATGCACTTGTGTAAGCCCTTGGATAGCTTCTTAAAAGTATATACATACACATTGATCTACAGTCAGATTTTAAATATTTATTTTACAAACTTAGAAAGCTAAAGCTTTTCCATTAATATGAATTTTTGAAGGATATGAAGTCTGAAACTCCAATGTATGTCATAATTTAGTGACTTCAATCCACAATGATTTGTCAGGATGCCACAAATTTTATCAAGAACAGACCAAAAATGTGAGGCAAAAATCTGAGCATTCAGCAAAAATCTGGCCAGTTGAGAGGTATGAGCAGCAGTAAGCATCTTTTCCTCTCAAAGTCACATTTATTGAAAATACATCTAGCAATCCATGATACTACAAGATGTGCTGGGAAACAGTCAGACACCATATAGCGAAGAACTAATTAGCATCGATGTGAAAGGTGCAGGAATTCAAAAGGCAAATGTGCAATGTATTAGCTAACAGCCTGGTACAGTGCAGTGGATGCAAGCATCCCTTTACAGGGGCAGCCTAGGAGTACTGTGTGGTGAAGTGGTCAGAGTAACACAGCATACAAATGAAGGCTGAATGAAGGCTGAGGGGAATCAAACTGTACTGCAGAAGCAGCCAATAGCCTTATTCATATTCACTGATATTCATAAACATTAAATTTATAAGTCTTGCACTGGGACTTTACATATAGAAGAGTGGTGTATAAGATAGTTAGAAGTAAGTTAAGAAATAGAATAGAGTGAAATATTAGAGGAGATAAGCAAGTATGAGTCTTAACAGAGTAGTAATGGGATAGTAATTTGGTTTTGCTAATTAGTAGTAGGTATAATAGTTTAAGAAGTAGAATAAAATGAGATATTAGAAGGGAATAAGCCAGTTAAGAGGTTTAGTGCTTTAAGGGGAAATATAAGAAAGGCGATGAGGGGAGTTAGAGAGCTATGTCCCAGATGAGGAGCAGGGACAAAGCCAGGAGGCAGAGACAAAGACCCAAACTTTCTGAACAGATTTTAAAAATTGTTTCTGTTATATACTTAGAATATTGATAGAATAAAACGCTTTGCATTAGCAAGCATTTTCTGAAGGATGCAAAGTTTGAAACTTATAACTGTCATCACTGAATTACTGCAATCCACAACAATTTGACAGAAAGCTACCATTTTTGCAAGGAATGGAGAAAATACCTCTCAACGTCTTTGCTCAAGAATTCTAGGCAATGCCAACTTTTAAATAGCATTTTATTTAATCTATTTGCTAACCAGGTAAACTCACTGTACAAAGTGCCCATTTTCATGGATGACTCAAGAGTCCTGTCTGAATATTTTGCTAAAAGGCACACATTGAGCAAATTTATTAAAACCACATACTTCTATGGGAAACATTTTGTTAGAAGCTGAGAGCCTTATGTGCCAGACAACTCAACCCGAAAGGCATTTTCTGAACAACATCAACAACTATGAAACTCTGATGATGAGCATCATTGATTGTCACCCCTCAGTTATTTATCAGGAAATGAAGATGCTTGGGAAGGTTCAGCAGTTAGTCCAGTGAATTAAGGCTCTAAGATCCTCATGAGATTCAAAGATGGCCGCCATTCTATAAGCACTGCAGTACTTCAGCTCTCCAAATACCTGAGAAAAAAATCAACCCTGCGGATGTACACTTGGAGTTAATCCACTAATTGGCAGCAATTATTAAACTACTAGAAGTCAGTTGTCTCTTTGAGGAAAAAAAATTGAAAGAAAATACTTGGTGACAACAGGATTGGAACTGATTGTTAGGTTGACTCTGAACAGAGCACCAAACAAAGGACTGAACTACCTCACTTCTGAAACTTTTCCTTGGGAAAGAACTTTATCTGCAGCATTGCAAAATGTCAAAAGAAGATAAAAATATGGATACTACAACTACCAAAACTAAGCTGTCAGCATTACAGTCTCCGGAGAAGGAATCTATTATTAAGAGACAGAAAACAATTAAACAGCAAGAGACTGCAAAAACAGGGGCAACAATGAAACCTGATCAACAGGTCACAATGGAAGAAATTAAGACTGCATTACTACCTATACAGGAAGCCTTAAAGGACCTAACATCCCAAACACAAATATTTAGTGATACATGCAACCGGATTCTTGCAAGAATGGAGAAAGCGGAATCCAGAATAGCAGCAAATGAAGACAACATAACATTGCTCACTAAAAGAACTGAGTCCCATGAGGCTGACATTCAAATGATGCAAAACAAAATTCTGGACTTGGAAGCAAGATCGAGACGTAACAACATAATTATCAGAGGGATCCCAGAATCAATCCAATATAATGATCTGACCACTTCCATTATACAAATATTTGAAATACTGCTTAAGGACTCTCTGGCTGTTAAGAAAATTGTCATAGAAAGAGTGCATAGAGCATACAGGGACTCTCAAGCTTCAAATACACCCAGACCTGTGTATGTCAAAATATTAAACTTCCAAGATGTGAGTAAAATACTTCTAACCATTAAAAAATCTGGTGGATCTATAATATGGCAAAACTATAAAGTTTCTATAGCACAGGATTTACCAACACAAATAAGGCAGTCTAGACAAATGCTGGCTCCATACTGTAAGTTTCTGATTGATAAAAATATTAGATTCCAAATGAAATATCCTAACAGTTTAATTTTTACTGTTGATGGCATTAAGTACTCTGTAAGCACAAAAAAAGAAGCCAGACCTACCTTTTTGAAGCTTTTTAAGGCTTTGCCACCATCAGAAAACTGAACAGTCTAACTAGGCTTTTTTCAGCATCAGCGTGAATGGGAGTCTTCATTTACGAGGATCCGAGGGTTTGGAATCCTTTGTCTGTTCTTGTTTTTTCAGCAGGCCTGGAAAATTTCCGTTTTATCTCCTTATCTCGTTTTCCCAGCTGAAACACGAAGATTCTACGATGTTTTATGGCTCTAGTGAGCGCTTCTGACCCTCGAGGCAACAGGAAATAAGGTAAAGGAAGCAGGGGGACCATTTTAAGCGTGGTGCAGCCAGGAGGTCCATTCGCGAATTGGTTCCCCCGTCGCGAGCGCGAAGGAATGAAGTAGAACTGCCTGAACTGATGCAACTGCTGGGAAGAAAGAAGAGCTGCTGAGGAATCAAAACAAAGTTTTTTTGGACTTATTTAAGGGTAAAATGACTGCAGGATGATCAATGAAGCCAAGTGAGTCAGGTAAAGGCTAAAGTGAATGGCTTGACTGCTGTGGAAAGAGATTGTATGGCTTAGTGGTTAATTAAGGTAATGCAGTCTTTATTTTCTTTCTCTTTCATGCTTTCCCTCTATTCTTGCTATGTTTCTGTCTTGTTAATAATTATGTATCTTTCATGTTTTATCATTTTAGAGAGAAAAGTATCATCTGTAATTAGATAGTGATATAAAGACACTGAGTTCAATAGAGGTAAAAGATATGGTGACAAGAATAAAGAATATGTAATAATATGGTTTAAGATGTGTAAAATAATCTATCTTCCTTCCCTTTTATTCTTTTCTTGTGTGCTCTCTCTCGGCTTTTTTAACCTTTTTATTCTTCTCTTTGATTACTTACTATTACAATTAGTAAATGTGCATTATAGTTTTATTTTTTTTTCTGCAATGATTTCTAAATATCAGCATGGAACTTTGTAGGATTGTTTTGGAGAAAAATAGCTGACTATAATAGTCAGATTATTTAAACAAAATGTATAACAACTGTGCGCTTATTATGTGAACTGAGAGTTAAAATGTTTTAGAACAAGTAATTATAATGCTAGTATGTTATTGCTGAATATAAAGACTGATAGAAGTGAATTATTCGGAATGTCAGGCACAATTAGTTTATATGACTACTGGGGAAAATGTACAGAGCTGTAGTTACTTGAGTGCAGTGTTTAGTAGGGAATGTCTGGGTTAGGCTTTGTAGACATAGATGTAGTTGGTGTAGGTTTTTTGCATGACATTTTATTGTTAATTAGTAGAATTAGTAGATTAGCTACTCGGGGAGTTCTAAGCAATGTGAAAAGCCTATGTTCATCCTGGTCCAGAGGAATAGTGGATAGGCACTGGGTAGGGATGGGATGGCAGTTTTGCTTCCAAATAATCTATGAAATGCCAACACTTGTCAATCTAAGGTGGTCAAAAAAAACTAGATATCTTTATACATTATTAAGTAGCTTTGAATGTGGATAATAGATTCTTGGAATGTGAAAGGACTCCAGAACATGAAAAAAAGAAAGCTGTTTTTGCATCTGTTTTTTAAATCAATAGCAGGTTTTATTCTATTACAAGAAACGCATTTGACTAATGACCAGTGGGAAACAATGAAGGACAAGAAATAGATTAGGAAGATTGTGACGGCGGAAGGGTCTACGAATAGTGCTGGGGTAGCAATTATAATCAAGAATCATTTTCAAGGAGAAATTTTGGAAGATAAAATAGATAAAGAAGGCAGATGGTGTTTGGTGGTTCTCAAATCCGACAGTTATGATAAACCTATAGTACTTATATGTGTATATGCCCCTAATGTGAACCAACATCATTTTATAACTTCAATTTACTCCGTTTTACAGTCATATAATAACTACTACATAGTGATGGGAGGGGACTGGAACTCATACCAAGATTCTAAACTTGATAAGCTGGGGGCTTCTACAGCTTTTAATAAGCAGGCAATGGTAGCGTTGAAAGAACTGAGAACTGATTTCAAACTGTATGACCCTTTTAAACACACACACATACAAGCAAAGGCAGAGAACTTTACCTATTACTCTAGCTGCCATAAAATGTGGTCGAGAATTGACTTTTTTCTAATTTCAGAAGTATTGATTTCACTTGACCCTAGGGTTTCTAATCAAGCTAGGCAGCTCTCTGACCATTCTAAGATAACTTTAACTTTAAATACTAATATTATGAACACTAAAAGTCACCGTGGATATATTTGGTCCTTAAACCCATACTTATTGACCAAAGAGGATATATTACAGGAAGTCAAGGAGATACTTAAACAATTATTATATAATATTCCCCGTAATAAACATCCAATAGATATAGAATGGGCTACAACTAAAACGTTGTTAAGAGGACTAGTGTCCTCTCCAGCTCAACTGGTGAACCTGGGAATATTGAGGCAATGTTACAACTGCCTCATGTACACAGACAATCCTCTCCTTCTCCCACAAAACACAAATACATGCGAGAGATGCAACTATACGGCCAAACTGGAGGCTGAGCTCTCTCAACATAGGACTGGCAAGACCAGACAGGAGGAGAAGGTAACCACACACAATACATACCCAGTCACACATGGTACCATCACAACTTCAAATCATACACATACCCACACAAAGACATACTCAGAGGCTCTGATCAAAAATTTACCAAAACAGCAGAGGCCACCAAAGCAGACACCCAAACAACTACCACCTCACGACCCAACACATGCAACACATAGACCACACAGTCAGAGTGTCAAACAGTCACAGCCCTTAAGGCCAAACAAAATGCCAGACACACTTGTCATTGGTGATTCCATAGTCAGACACACTGACGCCCCGCCACCAGACTGAGTAAAGAGAAGGTCACAGTAAGCTGCCTGTCGGGCGCTAGAATCCGCCACATAACGCAAGCACTCAGGTCTCTCAACAGCAGGTACAAGTACGACTCAGTCATTGTCCACGCTGGTGTCAACGACCTGGGACGTACCTCCTTGGACTACATGAAAAGGGACATCGAGGAGCTCTCTGATTATGTAGCCCAGGCAGGTATGACCCTGACCTTGAGCAGTATCCTACCTTCACCTAGAATGATGCCACAATACAGTGATAAGATGATCAGCTTTAATAATTGGCTTAAATTCTGGTGTCATTCAAAGGGGATCCAATGTCTGTCTGCCTGGGATGACATGCTGGACAAGCCACGCTGCTTCGCAAGGGACGGCTTGCACCTGTCACCCTCGCTTCCGGATATTGGCAAAGGCTCTTGCCACCCCCATAGTGCCTTTTTAGGCAAGGCTCAAATTCTAAACCTACCACCCTAGAACACCAAAAGGAAAAAACTAAGGGTAATGCTGCTTAGTGCCAGAAGTCTCAATCTCAAGATGCACGCACTCGAGGCCCTTCTCAATATGGAGAACATCGATGTCTGTGCTGTGACAGAAACCTGGTTCAAGGCTCCTGAGAGCACCCCAGCACTAACAGGTTTCACCTCATATCATGCTCCGCCCCAAAATCCGGACAACACCAAGAAAGGAGGGGGTGTCCATATTCATAAAGGACACCCACACCTCAAGGTTGGTGGCAACGCATACGATGCATCGGAGGCCATCCAGGTGCAATTAACCATAGGCAAGACTGCTCTGCAATTTGTAGCATGTTACAGGCCACCCTCTCAAACTCAGGAACCTCACATGGCCTTCCTGAAAACATTGGAGGATAAATGTATCTCCAAACACCATCATACTAGGTGACTTCAACTACCCTAATATAGACTGGGAACACTACTCAAGCCCGAACACTCTAACCCAAAGATTCCTGGAGTTCATAAACTCAAATGCCATGGAACAACTAGTCACCATCCCCACAAGAGGAGAAACCATACTTGATCTCATCATCACGAACATGGGATCAAAATGTTCAACACCGAAGTATACCCCTCACTGGTGAGATCAGATCATAAACTAATCTCGCTGGAGGTCCTCATCCCGCCCCACCTAAAACAAAAAGACCACAGTGAAAACTTCTCAAAAGCCGATTTCAAGACTTCTAAAAACTAGTGTGGTCTCCTTTAAGGCCCCTGAGCCAGTGGTAAACATTACTCAAACCGCTGAATCACTTACAAATGTCTTCTACCAGCACCTACAGGACTGCATGGATCAGGCAATCCCAAACAAAACTAAGACTCTCTGTACCAAAGGCAAGCGCCCAGTCTGGTGGACCCCAGCCATAAACAAGCTCTACAACAAAAGGAGGAAGCTACTACAAGATAGAGCAAAATCCTTGAAAGGTAAGACACCTTTGATCATTATAAGTAAAAACTAAGAGCTCTCATAAAATCATCCAAGGCAAATTTTGAGAGAAAAATCGCCAAGGACTCTAAAGAGAATCATAAGGCCTTCTTTAGCTATGTTAGAAACCTAGGAGGAAACTCCCAGATATGCTCAGAATTAGTTCAAAATGATGTGAAAATTACTGAACCTACACACATTGCCAACATACTGGCTGACAGGTTCAGTGCAAACTTCTCCCCAAAAGGAGAGATATCTATTCCAGAGGATTGTAGCCCCCCAAACATCTCCAACGCCCAGGTGAGAACTGCCCTCACTAAGGCAAAAAACACAGCATCCATGGGACCAGATGGTGTCCCCAGCTGTGTGCTTCATGAACTCAATGAGGAATTAAACCCACAGTTAGGACAGCTGTTTAATCTTAGCCTCACCTCAGGATACGCACCAAGGAGTGACGCACGCACTGTGGTCTCACTTCATAAGGGCGGTGCCTCCACAGACCCTGGAAATTACCACCCCATTAGCTTGACAAGCCTTATCTGCAAAGCCATGGAGAGGATCATAATGGAACTCATAAATAAAGACATAGGGAACTTGCAGACTTTGGATCCAACCCAGTTTGGCTTTGTCAAAGGCAGATCCTGCCTCTTAAACTTGGTTGACTTTTTCAAGACAGTCACCAAGGCCATTGATGAGGGAAAGGCAGTCCATACAGCCTACCTCGACCTGGCAAAGGCCTTTGACACAATACCCCACTCAGGTATCATCGAAAAACTCATCAGCTTGAATGTAAACCCATACATCACAAGATGGGTTGCAAACTGGCTAAGTGACAGAACCCACAGGGTCAGAGTTGCTGGAGCCATGTCAGACTCAAAGCCTGTCACAAGTGGTGTCCCACAGGGCTCAGTCCTGGGTCCACTCTTGTTCGGCATCTACTTTTCTGAAGTACAAGCAAACACAGGAGGGTTATGGCTGACAAAGTTTGCAGATGACTGCAAACTGGGCCATAGTCGAAAACACATCTGACACAGATATCCTCCAGAAGGGCCTCACAGAAACGGATAACTGGTGCCGGAGCCATGGCCTGAAGTTAAACACCAAAAAATGCATAGTCATACCCTTCGGGAAAAACAAGGTTACCCCTAGCTACCATATAGGTGGCAATCCACTGAGCACAGAAAAAGTCATCAGAGATCTGGGGACCCAGGTTGACAGTAGCCTTCGCTTGACACTCATGTTGCTAAAGTAGTTAGGAAAACCTTCTATATCACCCACCTGATCATGAAGGGATTCACATCTAGATCAAGGGAGGTCATCGTCCCCCTGTACTCATCACTCATTAGACCTATGATTGAGTACAATGCCCCGATTGGAATGTATCTGACCAGACACCTGCTGCAGCTTGAAAGCCCCCAAAACTTCCTGACCAAAAGGATAAAGGGTCTCAAAATATGTCTTATGCTGCTCGACTGAAAGAACTCCAGCTCTATTCAGTCTCATACCGCTTGCTCAGAGGTGACCTGTGCCTGACATATAAGGCCATGTCAAACCCAGATTTGATGAATATGCTTCACCTCAAAATCTAGATCCCTCAGAACCACAAGGGCGGAGACTTAAACCTTGACACGGGTTATAAATAGAACGTGCTGGAGGGACAGATTCATCACCCAGAGACTCCCTATGCTGTGGAACAAAATCCCGGTACATGTGAGGCAGAGCACCTCTCTGGCCTTGTTCAAGAGGAATCTTGACCAATGGATGGGAGATTGCAGATATACCCCAGGGATTACTTCAGTGTCACTGCTTGACAGAGGCACAGCAAAATGATAGGCATAGTTTTTATTCAAACTAAAGGGGTGGCGAAAGCCACATAACTATGGGCTAGGCTTATAAATGCCCTTGGGCAGATAGCCTAGTATGAACCTATGAACCTATGAACCTATGAACCTATTTATTCAGAAAGCCACATATTACAAAAAATTACAAAATAAGGAACAACTGGATTTGGAAACCAAAATACAACTACTGGACCAGGAGTTGATGAGGAACTATAATGAACAGGCAGAAACTGAGTTGTTAAGATGTCAGAAAGAGCTGTTTCTTTTGCATAATAGAAAATTGACACTTTATGAACAAAGAAGTTTAGTTAAATATGCAAATCATATTCAAACTCCCTCGAAAGCTTTAGCCCGTATTATTAATCAGACGAAATCAACACGATTAATTACTGAAATAAATCATAACAATACTATATATACTGACAAGTCAGATATCATGAAGATTTTTGAATTAATTTTTAATCAGATGTATGGTGAGCAGCAAGCACACGTCCAAGACAATGAT
>NC_056744.1:1561735315-1561744456 GCF_019279795.1 Protopterus annectens
GACATTCATTTTTGTGGATTTTGTGCCATCATACTTTCGTCGAGCAAGTCCGTTTTTTTGGCTTTGTGTTGGTTTGCTTTTACTCTTATTGTCACAATCATAGTATGATGCCAAGACCTTTAGCACCTTGCCAGAATATTACAAGTGGAAGCATGTGTGTAGAACAGAGCAATTACCACATCCGAAAAGAATTAACACCTAAGATGACAACAATTAAAAGTGTAATTGAAATGAAATCGTTATGCTCACTTTTGTTGGTCAGAATCACATTAATGTATCAGATATTTTATAAGGTAGCCTTGCAAAATGGAAGGCTAGAAGTTAAAATTGGAGAGTCTACCTCTACAATCAGGCCAGTCACAAGCTGAGTCCCTCAGAGATCAGTCCTGCTACTGGTCCTTTTTGGCATTTACTTCTCTGAAGTCAAGACCAATGTCAAGAGCCACTGGTTGACCAGATTTGCAGATGATTGCAAATTAGGAGCAGTCATAGAATTCCCCACTGACAATAATGTGCTCCAAGAAGGGCTGATACAGAAAATAACTGGTGTTAGAGCCATGGACTAAAACTAAATACCAAGAAATGCATAACAATATTCTTCAGGAAGTCAGCCACTACTGGTAACTATCATAATGACAACACACCCCTAAGAGTCAACCCAGTAGTCAGGGACTTGGGGACACACATAGACTATAATTTAGCTTTTGACCATCATGTGTCTATAGTAGTGCTATAGTAGTGAGGAAATCATTCTATGTTGTGCAACTTATAAACAAAGGTATGTCATCTAGGTCCAAGAGGGTCATTGTTCCACTGTAGCATTCATCAGACCTGTCATTGAGTACAATGCCTCATTTGGTATGTACCTAACCAGGCATATCCAACAACTGGAATGTCCACAGAGATTTCTCACTAAAATAATACGGGGTGTAAAATTCATGCCTTTGCAGACCCCCTCAAAGCCCTATCGCTATATTCTGTCTCATACAGCTGCTTATGGGAGATCTATGCCTGGCATACAAGGCATTGTCAAAAACCCACCTTGCTGGACCTCCTGCATATCCAGAATTACACATTCTAAAGATTTATATTTTATCTGTGATATAAATAAGACCTGCTGGAGAGACAGGTAAGTATCCTAGAAACTACCCCTTCTCTGGAACAGGCTCCTCATCCACGTGAAACAGAGCTCCTCCCTAGCACAATTCAAGTACAGTTTGGACAACTGAATTGGGAATAGGGAAGTCATCCCTGGTTTGGCACCTACAGTGGATATAAAAAGTGTACACACCCCTGTTAAAATGCCAGGTTTTTGTGGTATAAAAAAAGAGACCACAATAAATTATTTCAAAACTTTTCCCACCTTTAATGTGACCTATAACCTGTACAATTCAAATAAAAAACAAATATGTTAGGTGAAAAATATAAAAAATAAAAAATGTACAATAAACTGGTTGCATATGTGTGCACACCCTTAAAGTAATACTTTTTGAAGCACTTTTTGCTTTAATTACAGCATTCAGTCTTCTGGTCAGGGAGGCTGCCAAGAGACCTACAGCAACACTGAAGGAGCTGCAGGAATTTCTGGCAAGTACTAGTTGTGTACTACAAGTGACAACAATCTCCCGTATTTTCCATATGTCTGGCCTATGGGGTAGGGTTGCAAGACAGAAGCCTTTTCTTGAACAGAAAAACATCCAAGCCTGGCTAAAATTTGCAAAACAATATATCAAGTCTGATGAGACCAAGGTTGAACTTTTTGGCCACAAATGTTTTGGTCAAAAACAACATTTAGCATCAGCAAAAGAACACCATCCCCACGATGAAGCATAGTGGTGGAAGTATCATGCTTTGGGGTTGCTTTTCTTCAGCTGGAACTGGGACTTTAGTCAAGGTGGAGGGAATTATGAACAGTTCCAAATACCAGTCACTTTTGGCCCAAAATCTTCAGGCGTCTGCTAGAAAGCTGAAGATGAAGAGGAATTTCACCTTTCAACATGACAATGACCCTAAGCATACATCCAAATCAACAAAAGAATGGCTTCACCAGAAGAAAATTAAAGTTTTGGAATGGCCCAGCCAGAGCCCAGACCTAAATCCAATAGAAAATCTGTGGGGTGACATGAAGAGGGCTGTGCACAAGAGACACCCTCACAATCTGACAGATTTGGAGCACTTTTACAAGGAAGAGTGGGCAAATATTGCCAAGTCAAGATGTGCCATGCTGATAGACTCCTACCCAAGATGACTGAATGCTGTAATTAAAGCAAAAGGTGCTTCAACAAAGTATTATTTTAAAGGTGTGGACACTTATGCAACCAGCTTATTGTAAGTTTGTTATTTTTTATATTTTTTTCCCTAACAGATTTGTTTGTTTTTCAATTGAATTGTACATGTTTTAGGTCTCATTAAAGGTGGGAAAAGTTTTGAAATGATTTATTGTGGTCTCATTTTTTTATTTCACAAAAACCTGACATTTTAACAGGGGTGTGTACACTTTTTATATCCCCTGCATGTCTCTAATGGACGCAGGCAGTCTGTAAATAGTTAATCTCTCAGGCCCTTGCTTGTTAGTATTTCATCTCCCAAGCTCCTGCTTATACTTACCAAGGGTACCAGAGCTTGTCGGAGATTCAGGATGCATGGCTAGGCTTAAAATTACAGGAGAAGTTGTTAGCCTAGTACATACCTATGAACTTATGAACCTATGAACCTATGAATGCAGGTCAGACAAAATGTCCAATTCATGAATGAGGAAAATAGATAAGGACAATCAGCCAAACATTAGAACTAAAGAGAGTGTTATATTCAGTTAGTTAATAATTACCGTGAAATTACCAGTAAGTGCATTCCATCTCCCAAGCCTTTCATACCAAAATAAGGTTATTGATCCAATGCTTCTGAATATAGGAGTAGCTGTTTACTATTATTCAACTGAGCCACATAACTCAACAAAGCAAAGCAAGATAAAAAGAGAGGGTACCAGGCGGCCATTTCATAACATCTAAGGTGCAGAATGTCAATATATAGTGACTAAACTGTTCGTCAGTATGAATACACGC
Organism: Protopterus annectens; assembly: GCF_019279795.1. Taxonomy (NCBI): domain Eukaryota; kingdom Metazoa; phylum Chordata; order Ceratodontiformes; family Protopteridae; genus Protopterus; species Protopterus annectens. The sequence goes on from NC_056744.1 coordinate 1,561,738,378, forward strand.
ACAGAGAGAGCTGAATCATGGTCAAATGGGCCCCAAGCAGGGTAAGGGACTTGGCCCCACAGCCATAACATCTAATTACTTGGCTGTATCTTCATAATTACCATAAAACACTTTTTATACATGCCAGTGTACATTCTATACTTTACTTTTACAATGATCGCAAAGATTTGGAATTAATTTAATACTTTATTTCAAATTTTATAGTAAAACTCTTGTGCCATTTGCAAAAAAAAAAAAACACAACACTTTCACATTGAAAACAGACAGCGTGAGCAACAATAAACATCTCTTCCCTTGAAACTTACACTTATTAAGATTGTACAAACTGCAGGCAACCTTGAGACCGGCAAGCAGGCTTAAAGGCAGGAAGCACAAACCAAATCTCCTTTAACGCAATATTTTATTTTTCAAGAGTAAAGCGTTTTCGCCGTAACCAATGTCACAGCTTCATCAGAAGGAAAACAATTAAATATGCAAGCAATCATAATTATAGAAAACAAACAGGAAATGACAAACATCAATTTCCTAAACACTACAATTAATTAACCCTATTATCTAAAAAATAGGTATAAAAAATTGTAAAACATGGGCGTAGACACAATTAAAATATATAAATAATATAAATAAAAATGCCCAATAAAAACACTTATAATGAATACAAAGCCAACAGCCAAATATGTTAAACAACATTGATATACTCAAAAATGTATAAATAAATAACCAAACAGTCACCTCAAATAACTCTTTAGTTTTAAAATACAGGATATATTACAATTTTCATTCAGACCAGGTGGTCTGAATGCATCCAGATTCAACTGCCAAGCTAATTCTATATTTTCTAACAAAATTGAAAATGGACCGCCCCGAATTGATGGAACTACCTAATCAATGCCCATAAAACTAAAATAATGGCCAGGATTGATATTTACATGCTTGGCTAAGGCATTTTCCAAAAGGGTTTTTTTTATTGCGTAAATGTGTTGGTACACCCTCTCCTTTAATTTACGATTAGTCATTCCAATGTAAAAACATGGACAGCAATTACACTGGGCAAGATATACGACCGATTTTGAATCACAAGAAATCTTATAATGGATTGGGTACTTGACATTCCTTATTTTAAAAGAACTGCCTGATGTCATAAACCTACACATATTGCAAAAGCCACATTTGAAAGACCCCTTAAGTCTGGTGAAATCTGAAGTATTAGAATTAAGCTGTAATAATTCCTTAAGGTTACTTCCTCTTTTGTAAATGACATAAGGGCGTATTCCCAACTTGTCAATCAAGTTGGGAGAATTAATTACCAAAGGCCAATTCTTTAAGATAGATGCCCAGATGTCAGAGGAATTTAAAGTATATTGGGTGATAAAACTCAAAGAAAAATTCCTCCTTGGCTCCGATCTGCTACTTATTTCATCATGAATAACAAATTCATCATTTACAGGTGACAAAACAGAGCTTTCTTAGTCCAATAAGGGTTTATAAAAGCCTCTTAATCGTTTTATATCAACCTCTAATATAAGGTCATTAACCAGTGCAACTGGGTAACCTCGGTTCAAAAATAATTCTTTCAGAAACTGGCATTCGTTTCTAAAATCGTCCAATGTAGTGCACATCCTTCCTGCACGTACTAGCTGTCCTTTAACAATGGACTTTTTTTGTTTAGGCGGATGAAAACTACTGTAGTGCAGGAAGGAATTGCAATAAGTTGGCTTTCTATAAATCCTAGAAAGATAAACTCCTTTATTAACATCCTTCACTAATTTAACATCCAAATAGTTAGCTTCAAGACTGGAAAAATTAAATGTAAACTTTAAACATTCAGTAGTAGTGTTTAAAAGTTCAACAAACATACCCGCCTCTTCTTCGCCACCATTAAACAAAATAAAAATGTCATCCAAGAATCTGGTGTAGTATCTAACATTCTTCACCAAGTTCTGGTTAGACATTAAAAAGTGCTTTTCCCAGAAGGCTACAAATAAATTAGCTAGGCTCGCCCCACATGGGGAGCCCATAGCAACCCCACACTTTTGTAAATAAAACTGCTGATCAAAAATGAAGAAGTTACAAGACAGAACTATACCCAAAAGTTCAGTAACAACCTCAATCTCAGTATGGGGTGCGTCCAGCTCTTTAAGAAGTAGTTCTATCCACTCAACAGCCTCATTATGAGGGATGGATGTGTATAAATCGATAACATCGATTGTCAAAAAATTCGAATGAACATCAAATTTTATACTATTGATGTCATTCAAAAAAGACCACGAGTCTTTACAAATAGTAGGGATCTTCTTAACATATTTTGACAAGATGTTATCGATAAGTTTTGAGCATGGGTAGGTCATAGATGACCTACCATCAATTAAAGCTCGCATAGGGGGGTTATTTTGATCTTTATGAATTTTCGGCAACCCGAACATAACAGGTAATTTTGGAGATACAATATCAATATAATTGTATGTATCTAAATCTATCTTACCTGCTAAAAAGAGATCACGAAAATAACCCCGAATACGCCCTTGAGACGTATTAACCTCATTAAGAGAGGAAGTCTCATAGGCTGTTGAATCAAGGACATGTGACATCCTTTGTTTATATTGGTAGTCGTCAAAGACAACCAATCCACCCCCTTTATCTGGTTTTAAAAATCTAACTGGAAGAGATCTTAAATTATTTAACCATTGACGTTGTTGTATAGAGATATTCAAAACGTCGGTATTTTTGTTTCTCTTCTGAATAGCAAAAATGTGTCTGATGTCAATCTCACACATTTGCTCAAAGAGAAGCAAATTGGACTGAATGGGTGGATTGAACACGCTGGAAAGTCTAAGTTTGTTTTCAACATTGGAAGGTTCATTATTAAATAATAACCTTAAATTTAGCTTCCTAGTAAAGCACTTTAAATCCATAAGAACTTTTGCTACACTTCCATATGAACTCGGAACGAAGGTATAACCCAACGCTAAAAGTTCGATTAAATCAGAATCGAGTTCTAACGAAGAAAAATTATAAATTGTAAAGTCTTTTTTGTCATTAGTATATAATATAGGCAATGAAGTGGGGGTACTAGATGTAGAACAAAAAACTGAATCTAGTATTAATTCCTCCGATTCGGGTTGGAACCCCTCTTCTGCCGTTGCTGTCCTAAAAAAACATTGCCTTTAGGAACAGTATCCGAGCCTTGCACAGATTGACTACCATTCACATTAGTTCTTTTATTATTATTGTTGAACCCTTTAAAAGAATTTTTAATCCTATTACTTCTTCTCACAACCTGAGACGGTTGAGAACCATGTTGTTCTATATTTTCAGACTCAGGGGCAAATTCCTCTTCCAATAATGTAGAGGGTTCATTAATATTTGTGAGAGAACCTGCTGGCCCATCATATTGCAAATTAGGGTAAGCCTTATTGATCTGATAGGCTGCTCTGTCCCTCACTAATTTCTTGTTTTTATTTATTTTTAACTTAACAAGTAAAGTATCTATGCTCGCAAAAATGCGATCATAGTCGTATTTAAATTGTGAAAACACAAGATTAGATTTGATTTCTTCATCAAGCATATTAATTTCAGTGATGAGCAAAGAAATCTTAGAATCATAATGTTTAACAATTAAATGCAACAACTGTAAACCTTGCTCCTGAAACAAGTTTTTAAGTTCAAGTAAATAATTGTTATCCAACAACAGTCCAGAAGGCTTAAAATTATTCCGTAAGCCTTTCGGAATTAAATTCTCCTGAATGCATTGCCTAAAGTAAGAGGCTTCTAGTTGCAGTTTTTTCAATTTAAGAAGCTTCAAATCAAATACCTTTAGGCGTTCATTAATAGACGTAGAATCAATAGGAGAACTCTGTGCATGTTCAGCACTAGGACTGTCCGTTTCTGAAGGAAAAAAGGTAAACGGATTTTCTTTATTGATCCACGCTGCTAATGGCAAACGCTCATCTTCTGTAAGTACCTCTTGTACCCTCGTAAGGTTAGAAACAGGAAGTTGACGTCCATGATGGTTAGCTGCTGTAGTTACTGAAGCATAGCTAACACTGGTTGCAATCGCGGCTGGTTGAACAGAGGAAGCCGATGAAATCCCTCTATTTGTTCCCATTTTGTTGGTAGTTGAAAGCGCAGTCTCACCAGGCTGGTTTTGATTACCGGACGGCAACACCAAAGGTGGTCGGGCTGCTGGAATTGAAGAACCGCTTCCATCCGAAGCGGAAATCACATTACGTTGTAATACGCAGTCCAGGGGCACAACACCTGTAGGTAAAGGACGCTGTTCTAAAACGTCAATGCGTGCATGTAAAGCTTCAATCTTTTGAGAGATTGAAGCTAACAAAGAAAGTAAATCCACATCATCGTTGCTTTTTTGCTGGTTAACTGTCCCAAAAAGGTTCGGGCTAGCCGGGCTAACAGGAATACCTGCATCCATGAGCACAAGTACAAACTAAGTAAAAACAAATAAACCAAAGAGAATGTACAAACTGCAGGCAACCTTGAGACCGGCAAGCAGGCTTAAAGGCAGGAAGCACAAACCAAATCTCCTTTAACGCAATATTTTATTTTTCAAGAGTAAAGCGTTTTCGCCGTAACCAATGTCACAGCTTCATCAGAAGGAAAACAGTTAACTATGCAAGCAATCATAATTATAGAAAACAAACAGGAAATGACAAACATCAATTTCCTAAACACTACAATTAATTAACCCTATTATCTAAAAAATAGGTATAAAAAATTGTAAAACATGGGCGTAGATACAATTAAAATATATAAATAATATAAATAAAAATGCCCAATAAAAACACTTATAATGAATACAAAGCCAACAGCCAAATATGTTAAACAACATTGATATACTCAAAAATGTATAAATAAATAACCAAACAGTCACCTCAAATAACTCTTTAGTTTTAAAATACAGGATATATTACAATTTTCATTCAGACCAGGTGGTCTGAATGCATCCAGATTCAACTGCCAAGCTAATTCTATATTTTCTAGCAAAATTGAAAATGGACCTCCCCGAATTGATGGAACTACCTGATCAATGCCCATAAAACTAAAATAATGGCCAGGATTGATATTTACATGCTTGGTTAAGGCATTTTCCAAAAGGGGTTTTTTTATTGCGTAAATGTGTTGGTACACCCTCTCCTTTAATTTACGATTAGTCATTCCAATGTAAAAACATGGACAGCAATTACACTGGGCAAGATATACGACCGATTTTGAATCACAAGAAATCTTATAATGGATTGGGTACTTGACATTCCTTATTTTAAAAGAACTGCCTGATGTCATAAACCTACACATATTGCAAAAGCCACATTTGAAAGACCCCTTAAGTCTGGTGAAATCTGAAGTATTAGAATTAAGCTGTAATAATTCCTTAAGGTTACTTCCTCTTTTGTAAATGACATAAGACTTTGCCTGCAGTTTGTACACAGTACTCCACCATCTCTTGCAACTCTTCACTAGTACTTACACAGCACCACTGAATTTTTAAGATTCACTAGTCAACATTCCAGGGACTCTATTGAGTTCCTAGATGTTTTGGTTAAGAAGATAGCATTAGACGAACTTACAACAGGGATGTATAGAAAATCTACATGGAGAAATAGTATCTTACATAAGACTAGTATGCATCCAACATTTGTACACAAAAATGTAGTGAAAGGACAATATATGAGAATAAGCCGCTTACATAATACAGATGAAGGCTTTGTGAAGACAATGACTATATTAGAGAAAGACTTCTTAATCAGAGGTTATAGTAAGAAAGACATAAATGAAAGCTCTAAATATACCATTGAAAATAGGGTTGGGAGATGTAAACCGCTCTTCTCAAATACTATAGAAGATGTTAAAAGCAAGGAAGGTCATGATTTTAAAGTTAGATTCCCTATAACTTATTCAAGTAACATCAGAAGGTTCTGTAATATTTTTGAGAAGAATTGGAATGTTTTATTGTCGGATCCTGACTTGAGAGAATTGTTAGAAGATAGACCCAGCTTTTCTTTTAGAAATAAGAGGTCCTTAAAAAGGCAACTCTGTTATAAATCCAGAAACAATGAAAGAATGA
>NC_056744.1:1561744956-1561789956 GCF_019279795.1 Protopterus annectens
ATATATACAGTTAAGTAATGAGGCAAATAGGTTATAGACTACAGATAATCAGATACTTTATTACAAACTGGGTAACATAACTACTTCAGTAAAAGATTATGAAATTCTCTCAGCTTGTCTACAAAAATATATCTGGTACAGTTAGTAATGACCTTCCGTTTTATGTCACTAAACATACCACAGTAAAACTTAACAAAAAAGACATTAGTTTGACAATAAAATAAATGGTCAACTCCTAAAAAATGAGATCATCCTTAAAGATATAACCATACCTTTCAACGTATTTCCTGAAAAATGCATTACAAAGCCAAAAAAATGGAAGACAACGGCCCCAAATCATGGACATTTTTCAAATATTGCTCACATAAAAGATTAGCAGAACAACATGTTTTGTATCAACATGTACTTTCAGAACAATAAGAAGTGTGAAACTCTAATGTCTGGCATCATTGACTGCAATCTTCAGTACATTTAACTGAAAATTACAACTTTTGCAAGGGACAGGACAAAAACAGGAGGTTAAATCAGGGACATTTGAAAGGTAATGAAGGACACTGGTAGACAACAGTTTAAAATTTGACTACTATATATCAACAAACCCCCCCCCCCCCAGATATTTTGTAACCTACCTAATTCTAAGGGGCATGTGGAGAACCACTTAGTATTTTACTGACTGGGCCCATTGCTGAATACAGGACTGCAGTTCTTAGCTTTGACCTGAAAGAATTGACCTGAAAGAACTAGAAAATATACAATGATGCCTCACTAGAAAAATTAATGGGCTGAAAAACCTGAACAATTCAGAAAGGCTTCAGGAACTGTCTTTATTTGAAAGTCTATATGCCTTGAACCTACCATTGGGGGAGGTGATATCAGACCAGGAAACCTAATACTGAAAATAAATATCAAAAATACAAAAAAGGTGATAGATGCATCAGTGAGCATCTTCCAAGATAATAGCAAGCTTATCAGGAGAAATCAGTCTTGCCACAAACAAACAACAACAACAAAAAAAATTGCATGTATAGTTTGGAAGTTAGCACTGAGGATTAATGAGACACTTCTTATAGTCAAGGGTACAGGGAATGATTCCTTCCATTGGCCTACTATGTGACTTTAGGCATGTCTCACCTAGACAGTGTCCATGTAAAAGGAAAAAATACATATATATATATATATGTGTGTGTGTGTGTGTATGTGTGTGTATGTGTGAGTGTGAAACAAAAATTATCAACAAGGGATATATGTGTGGAGAGTAAAACCTGTCAATGTGGGGTTACAATAATCATGTTTTTGAAGGCCATTAGGTTGTATACTTGGGATTCAAACCTTTGAACCTGTAAAACACATTATCTAAGGATACTTTTTCTTCTCTACATTCATTTTCCCTATTTATGGTGTCACAGAAGAATGTGCGGGACATGTGACTTTGTGTGTGTGCATGTTTGTATCTGAATGTGTGTGATTCTGTGTGTGTGCGTGTGCGTGTGTGTGTGTGTGTACATATGGAGGTAATACAGTTTTCCCTTTCTGTGGGCATACTGAATCTTTAAAGGACATAAACACAAAGCTGATAATAAATTGTCAATCACCATGCTTAAGGTTATAATCTGACAATGATACACAATGCCTTCAGTTTAATTTCAAAGGAAGATACGCTTGTGTGGTTTTATGCACAAGTATTTACACTATGCTCCCTCCTACAGTGCCTTTTTTATTACCTGTCTTCTAATCCAAGTTAGTTGCCTCACTGTAGCCATGCAACTCTGAGGTGGGTGCAGGAAATATTTTTTTTTTATTAAAACAGAAAGTACCAAAGATTACTACATAAAATGATATCAACAAATTGGGGTACTATGGAACATCTACCCTTCCCCCAACACGCTGTAACAGACTTTGATATGAATTCCATCTAGGACAGTTCTGTCATTCCATCACCTTTTCATAAAAAAAAAAAAAAATACTTCACAGAAAAAAATGTGTGTTCTGAACCCCCCATACACACATACATCAACTGCCAATCATGCTCTTGCCCCAAATGTTATGGTTATCTGTAACTCCTTTGACATACTTCTCACATGTCTGTGTCTCACTGACCATTCGTAGGACTTCACTCTGTAAACCTAACTTTTCTCCCTCTGTTACTACCTCCGACAGTCCCCATATCTTCTTCATGAATCGGCTTTCACTGACCCTTAAAGATCAGTCTAACTTTCCTCAAGACTGGTCCTTAAACTTGCATAGCACACTTTTAATATGACCTAAGAAGAAACAAACCAAGAGGAAGAAGTCCCTTTTCTGACTACGCATGCCTTGTTCTGCAGTACCTGAGCTTGTTATCATTATTCCACAGCAGGTAAGTACCTTTTCTGACTATGCAGGCCTTGTTCTGCAGTACCTGAGCTTGTTATCATTATTCCACAGCAGGTAAGTACCTTTTCTGACTATGCAGGCCTTGTTCTGCAATACCTGAGCTTGTTATCATTATTCCACAGCAGGTAAGTACCTTTTCTGACTATGCAGGCCTTGTTCTGCAGTACCTGAGCTTGTTATCATTATTCCACAGCAGGTAAGTACCTTTTCTGACTATGCAGGCCTTGTTCTACAATACCTGAGCTTGTTATCATTATTCCACAGCAGGTAAGTACCTTTTCTGACTATGCAGGCCTTGTTCTGCAATACCTGAGCTTGTTATCCTTATTCCACAGCAGGTAAGTACATTTTCTGACTACGCATGCCTTGTTCTGCAATACCTGAGCTTGTTATCATTATTCCACAGCAGATTGAATGACTGCTTCGACTCAGTCGTTTTCCAATCTATATCTATGTTTCTGTACAATTCCCAAGAAGTAGTGGTTAATGTCCATTTCCTCATGTGTTTTCTCTCTGACCTTATTTCCCTGAATTATGTCATCTCAACATGTTTCTTAATGTAAAACTGACATTGTGAGATAGCGGTTTATGCAGGTAATCTGATAGACCTTGCAGAGTGTTTCACCTTTCACATGGTTTGTGAACATGGATTTAGTGTATTTAAATAAGGGAGTGTGTGCATGTGTGGGGGGGTCCTCAGCATGGGAAGTATAGGGGGCTATTGCTGTTGTGCACTGTGGTGTTTAAGGGACAAGTGATGTCAGTCTTTTTCAATGACCAGTTTTACCACCAGATGTTTCAGTCCGCCTTTCACAGGGACGTGTTTCTGTGATCTTTGTACTATGTCTGCGTCCTTATTCACAGAATGCACCATCATATATGTTTTAGCACTGAATGTGAGCTGCCTTTATCCCTTATCAGCAAGCTGTCCAAACAGTGTACATACTGGAATGTTTTTTGAGTCTAAAGGTATCTATGCTATCTTTCCAGTAGTGAATTTTGTGGTTACTGATTCATTTGTTTCATTTTCTCACTGATTCATTTTACCACAACACAATACCGATACCCATGACACAATGAATGCGTCTTTTTGCAGTCACCACTTCATTACTTCCCTGTTGCTACTAATTCCAGAGCTGGTCTAATTTGGAGTAAGGGGGAATAAAGCTTGTTCCAAATATAGGGAAATCACACTGTGTAATCTCCTGTAAGTTTTATGGTACAGTTTTGGAGACAGGACTCCAGGCTACAGCAGAACTATGGATTTAGAAAGTACGATCTGGGTTATACTGAGACCATGGAACAGCGGAAAAACTGTTCAGCTTTTTATAGTAGTGTTAGATGTCACAGGAGTTTGCTAATCTAGTCTACAATTGTTTTGAGGGTTTGATAAGGCTTATGACTATGGACAAGTGCTAATGGAGGTCCTGCTGGAGCATGATGTACAGGAACCTTTTCTGCTCTCCAGTTCCTTGCATGAATGCATTGAATTATATCTGTATTCTTTGTATTAACTTGTTAAAAGACAGGTGGGGCTCCACCAAAATTGAGCCTTGTCATGATCCCTGCATGCAATTTTTCTGCCCAGGATGTCAAGACATAGTTAGTTAGGACAGTGTTTAGTGTGGGGACTTTCAGGCGGCATCCCTTTTGTTAACAGATAATGTTGTCCTTCTTGCATCATGTAGGTTTCTGACCTCTGACACCCATTCCACTGATTCCGTACTCGGTGTGAAGGAACAAGGATGAAATTCAGCACTTAAAACTATGAGACAGTCTGCCAGAAAAGAGATTGTTGTTCTCACTGGGGAAGGCAAATGATCTTAGTGGTACAGTTTGAATCCCTTAAAAGTCTTGTTCATGGTGCATAGAAAGGGCACCACAAGACTGGCAAATGATAGTTAGCTGCTGCAGACTTGTGGCCACTGAACAAGTCTGTGAACTTATTTTAGACAAAACTTGTGGTTTATTGACTAGTCTATGTTTTTATCCTCACCTATGATCATAAGCTGTGGTAAAAAGACATCACGTGAACAAGCAGTGAAATGAAGTTTCTTTACAGGGTTCTTAGATTTGTACTCCAGGACAGGATGAATAGTTTGTTGATCTCATAAAGCCTCAGAAAAGTTTGACTGTTCCTTCAGATCTACAGGAACCATCTGATATGGTTTGTCCATCTTCTAATAATTCTCCCAGGTGGTTCATGTTTGAGCATTTTCCACTGGAGGAGGTTCAACAGCAGACTCAGGGTATGGTGCAGAGGCTATATCTCTTGGCTGGCCTAGAAATGTTCAGACAGAGCTGAAATTAAAACTCGATAAAAGGAAGCCTGGTTTGACATGCATAGTCTACTGTCGGCATGACTGTAACCAGTATATAATCAAGAACAGTGAGGAAGTGAGCGATCTGTTTCATGTTTTACAGGCTGCTACTCCTGTACCCTTACCACTTCTTCAACAATTGTTCCTCTATCATTTTACAAGCAAAATGTGATCCTTCAAAGTGCTGATAACCTTCATGCTTTATGTGTGTCCTACTTTAAAGTTTCTCACTCTGTTCTCACCCTAAAACAGGCAGATTGACTTCCCATAGTATCCTTGATTTAGCATCTATATCACATCATCGAATACATGAATATCTAATGCTCACATGAGCGAATATTCATGTATTTGAAAACTGTATTGTGGGGGGCCTCTACCCCCCACACCCCCCCGCTAAATATATATTCCTACTCTGAGATCACACTACAGTGAGGAAAGGGCAAAAATCCCATCAGTGGGGGTTAATGATATAAACATGTCACTGTATGCCCTCAGTGGGGGTTAATGATATAAACATGTCACTGTATAACCTTAGTGGGGGTTAATGATATAAACATGTCACTGTATATCGTCAGTGGGGGTTAATGATATAAACATGTCACTGTATACCGTCAGTGGGGGTTAATGATATAAACATGTCACGGTATGCGGTCAGTGGGGGTTAATGATATAAACATGTCACTGTATAACATCAGTGGGGGTTAATGATATAAACATGTCACTGTATACCATCAGTGGGGGTTAATGATATAAACATGTCACGGTATGCCGTCAGTGGGGGTTAATGATATAAACATGTCACTGTATGCCGTAAGTGGGGGTTAATGATATAAACATGTCACTGTATACCATCATGTCACTGTATACCATCAGTTGGGGTAAATGATATAAACATGTCACTGTAAAACATCAGTGGGGGTTAATGATATAAACATGTCACTGTATGCCGTAAGTGGGGGTTAATGATATAAACATGTCACTGTATACCATCATGTCACTGTATACCATCGGTGGGGGTAAATTATATAAACATGCCACTGTATAACATCAGTGGGGGTTAATGATATAAACATGTCACGGTATGCCGTCAGTGGGGGTTAATAATATAAACATGTCACTGTATGCCCTCAGTGGGGGTTAATGATATAAACATGTCACTGTATGCCCTCAGTGGGGGTTAATGATATAAACATGTCACTGTATACCGTCAGTGGGGGTTAATGATATAAACATGTCACTGTATATCATCAATGGGGGTTAATGATATAAACATGTCACTGTATACCATCAGTGGGGGTTAATGATATAAACATGTCACGGTATGCTGTCAGTGGGGGTTAATGATATAAACATGTCACTGTATATCATCAGTGGGGGTTAATGATATAAACATGTCACTGTATGCCCTCAGTGGGGGTTAATGATATAAACATGTCACTGTATGCCCTCAGTGGGTGTTAATGATATAAACATGTCACTGTATACCGTCAGTGGGGGTTAATGATATAAACATGTCACTGTATACCGTCAGTGGGGATTAATGATATAAATATGTCACTGTATACCATCAGTGGGGGTTAATGATATAAACATGTCACTGTATACCCTCAGTGGGGGGGGTTAATGATATAAACATGTCACTGTATAACATCAGTGGGAGTTAATGATATAAACATATCACTGTATACCGTCAGTGGGGATTAATGATATAAACATGTCAATGTATACCATCAGTGGGGGTTAATGATATAAACATGTCACTGCATAACATAAGTGGGGGTTAATGATATAAACATGTCACTGTATGCCGTCAGTGGGGGTTAATGATATAAACATGTCACTGTATACCATCAGTTGGGGTTAATGATATAAACATGTCACTGTATACCCCTGTCACCCATGAATTGTTTGTAAGTACATATGGTTATGATATCCAGTCTGGGAACTTTTGTGCATGATGCAAATGGCTTGCTGACTTTAAGTCCTACTCATCTGGAAAACTAGACTGCATCTTGGGGAAGTATGCCAGAGAGATGCTGAAATTTACAGAAGAGTTGCCAATCCTTTACAGAGGTTGTGCTAGTAGGACTAATTTCTTTATAAAGTTGAGAATAGTACTGCTGAAGCATCTCAATTTATTTCCTGTTTGGATATTACTGCTAACCCCTAATGCTTCATCTGGTATATGGCTGCTTTAACATCTCTTTTCCTTATTCCAAAGGCAAATAATTTATGTGGTCTTTCCCTTGCTACCTAATCTTGTATGGCTGAATATTACAGGTACAAAATTGTTTTATCTAGCATTATTTCTGCCAGTTTGAGCCTTTTTCACCTGGACACTTTGGGAATAAGGCTTATTTGTGAAATGCTAGTGATCAATGAATGGTCTTATGTGATATTTCTAGTTTGCAGTGCAACTGCAGAGTATTTTCCCAGAAGAATTATTTTGTGGTGCACAAGGAATTTACCCTTGCCCCAAGATGGATAGCCCTCAAATTTTATATATATATATATATATATATATATATATATATATATATATATATATATATATATATATATATATATATATATATATATATATATATATATATCTATATGGGTCTACTTTCATTCACTGAAAACACATTTCACTGAATTTCAAACTACTCACGCCAAATTGCTGAAAGCTCAAATCACTGAAAACTCATTGTGTGGTGCGATCCTGGAGTTAGTATATATAGTAAGGGGAGTGAGGGGGGCACAGCCCCCCACCTACTTTTGATTTTATGTTGTTAGCTTTCAATGAATTAAAATTCATAAATATAAAAGCTAACTATATACATGGGTCTGCTTTGATTCACTGAAAATTAATTTCACTGAATCACATTTCACTGAATGTAAGTACTGTTGGGTAAATGAAATGTAAATTTATTTTTTTATTTTACATTTGTTTTACCAGGATAATCTGACTGGACAGCTAGTGTCCATTTTCAGCAGAGTCCCGGGGAGAAAAGCTGCGAGAACTTACAGTGTAATACATGGTAATTAAAGAATATGTCCCTTTCCCCACAGTAGTGCTGCTGTTCCCCACTGTTCACCCTCAAAAAATCGCTGAAAGCTCAAATCACTGAAATATCATTTCACTGAATCACATAATCACACTAATCCACATAACGGCCAAGGGAAGTGCTTCCCAGCGTTAAATTGGCCATTCGAGGTTTTTGGCTTTCAGTGTTACAAGATCGATCTTTAGTTATTCGATTAACTAAAGTTTCGATCTTGTAATATAGCCTCAAAAATTAATTTCACTGAATCACATTTCACTGAATGTAAGTACTGTTGGACAAATAAAATGTAAATTTATTTATTTATTGTTTTATTTAACGTTTGTTTTACCAGGATAATCTGACTGGACTGTTAGTGTCCATTTTCAGTGGAGTTTTGGGGAGAAAAGCTCCGGGAACTTACAGTGTAATGCATGGTAATTAAAGAATATGCCCTTTTCCCACTGTAGTGCTGCTGTTCCCCACTGTTCATCCTCAAAAAATCGCCAAAAGCTCAAATTACTGAAAACTCATTTCACTGAATCACATTTCACTGAATAAGTACAGTTGGGCAAATAAAGCGTATATTTATTTATTTAACATTTGTTTTACCAGGATAATCCGACTGGACAGCTCGTGTCCATTTTCAGCAGAGTCCTGGGGAGAAAAGCTCCGATAACTTAAAGTTGAATACATGGTAATTAAAGAATATGCCCTTTTCCCCACTGTAGTGCGATCCTGGAGTTAGTATATATATATAGTTGGGAGGGGCATGGGGGGCATAACCCCCACCTACTTTTCATTTCATGTTGTTAGCTTTCAGTGAATTAAAATTCATAAATATAAATGCTAACTATATCCATGGATCTACTTTGTTTCATTGAAAATGTGGGTCTATATTACAAGATCGAAACTTTAGTTAATCGAATTACTAAAGATCGATCTTATAATATCAAAAGCTAAAAACCTCAAATGGCTGATTTAACACAGGACAACACTTCCCTTGGCTGCATTAAAAAAAAACTTTTAATCCCAAATCAAGTGGGGGGCTTTGCCCTCACACCCCCCGATGTGGGGGATGTGCCCCCCACGCCCCCCCAACTAAATATACCAACTCCCAGATTGCTCTAAATTGGAGAAAAGAGCATAATCCACATAACAGCCAAGGGAAGTGTTTCCCTGCGTTAAATTGGCCGTTCAGGTTTTTGGCTTTCAATGTTACAAGATCGATCTTTAGTTATTCGATTAACTAAAGTTTCGATCTTGTAATATAGACTCAAAAATTCATTTCACTGAATCACATTTCACTTTCATTGAATGTAAGTACTGTTGGGCAAATAAAATGTAAATTTATTTATTTATTTTTTATTTAACATTTGTTTTACCAGGATAATCCGACTTGACTGCTAGTGTCCGTTTTCAGTGGAGTCCTGGGGAGAAAAGCTCCGAGAACTTACAGTGTAATGCATGGTAATTAAAGAATATGCCCTTTTCCCACTGTAGTGTCGCTGTTCCCCACTGTTCGCCCTCAAAAAATCAACCAAAGCTCAAATCACTGAAAAAACATTTCACTGAATCACATTTCACTGAATGTAAGTACTGTTGGGGAAATAAAACGTATATTTATTTATTTATTTAACATTTGTTTTACCAGGATAGTCTGACTGGACAGCTAGTGTCCATTTTCAGCAGAGTCCTGGGGAGATAAGCTCTGATAATGTACAGTGTAATACATGGTAATTAAAGAATATGCCCTTTTCTCCACAGTAATGCATCCTGGAGTTATTATATATAGTTGGGGGGTGTGTGGGGGGCATAGCCCCCCATCTACTTAGCTTTTATATTTATGAATCTCATTTCACTGAAAGCTAACAATATAAAACCAAATGTAGTTGGGGGGGGCTATGCTCCCCCACAGCCACCACACCCCCCTAACTATATATACTAACTCCAGGATCACACTACAGTGTAAAAAGGGCATATACATTTTATTTGCCCAACAGTACTTACATTCAATGAAATGTGAATCAGTGAAATGAGTTTTCAGTGATTTGAACTTTCAGTGATTTGGTGTGAGTGTTTTGAAATTCACTGAAATTAATTTTCAGTGAACCAAAGTACACCAATATATATATATATATATATATATATATATATATATATATATATATATATGTGTGTGTGTGTGTGTGTGTGTGTGTGTGTGTGTGTGTGTGTGTGTGTGTGTGTGTATATGTGTGTGTGTGTGTGTGTGTGTGTGTGTGTGTGTGTGTGTGTGTGTGTGTGTGTGTGTGTGTGTGTAGGGGTGCAGTGTACTTCCCCCATTTGGGGTGAAGGGGTGCTCACTCTCTTTTCAGAATGCCTTTTTGGTGATTTTTTTTTTTTTAAACATAAAAGGTGCACATATTCATGTTGAGTCATACATTTGTGATCACAGTTCTGTGAAGCAGTCACAACAGAGATGATGCATGTGAGAGATCTGTACTCACTACCTGTGTTAGGATCTTTAAAGCCCCTTTTGCTGCATACTGTAGTTGTACAACTTGTTTTTCTGTAGCCCTTTTGCATATAGATTTAAATTTTAACATAAATGATTCCTATCAACGGAATAACAGCACAGGACAGGTTTTATTTTATTTATTGACCCACATCTAGTCTTAGAAAATTTAAAGCACTGATAACTCTCAGAATTAATGGATCTTCATTCCACTCTTTCCTCTCTTCTAGCTAGAATTATGTAGTCCTGAATGAGATATATACTCCTTCTTTGCATGAAATAGCACAAGCGATTAACCCATTGGATGCATTTTATAAATAACCCAGATCACTTTTGTGCCTCTGATACAGGAGGTTTGGGAGGTCACTCAGTGGAAGTTCTAGCTTTGCTGGAGTTTTTATTTTGTTCTTACTGATTGATTTTTCAGTGACCTTCTCACTTATTGTTTTAGTTTGTTGTTTGGGATATTTTTGCAATGACCCTAATGATAATGGACATCAGCTGGGTATAACAGCCCTGTGTTTCTTATGCTTAGTTAAACACTCTGCTTGTGCTGTGCTGATGAGGTCATAACAAGGCTGAAATGTGCATATCCACAGTTAGTGGGGTTTGGCTTTATTGGCCTGAAATTGTCCATTGAAGTGATTAAACAGGTCATGGGCATTCAGACTCGCCAATTAGCTCAAACACCAGATGTTCATAAGGATCATTTGCATATATCTCATGTGCCTCTGATGCAGGAGGTTTGGGAGGTCACACAGTGGAATTTCTAGCTTTGATGGAGTTTTCATTTTGTTTTTACTGACTGATTTTTCAGTGACCTTCTCACTTATTGTTTTAGCGTTTTGGTCTCTATGTTCTGTGGTTCACTGGTACACACACACACACACACACACACACACACACACACACACACACACACACACACACATATGCGCACACATGCACAAACGCACACACGCACACATACACACACACACACACACACAGAGGATCATAGTAGCATAGGAGGTTACTAGGTTAATGGCCCTGGGGGGGTCTTACAAGCCTAGCCAAGAGTTTTCTCCAAAAAAGGAATCTCAGTCAGCACCTGTCGCCCCTGTCAATGAGGGACAAAGGTGGAACCCCTGGGACAAATTTGTGTTTTCCCATCCACTCATCAAGGTTGCAGTTGAAGAGGGTCAGCAAGGTACTGTGTTTAACATGTATGGGAAGTCTGTTCCAGAGATGGGGCAGCCTCTGGGAGACAAACCTGTCCTCTCCAGCAGGTTTTGTTGATGTTGCATATTAGATTTAGGCCTTTCGAGCAGGTAATGTGCAAGGAGTTAGACTTATGGATATGGAGCATTTCTAGTAGGGCAGGATCCAATATTGCTTTGTCTTCGAGACACAGATCACTTTCTTGGGTGGCGTAAGCCAGGGAACCTTGTTGGCTAGGCGTACGTAGGCCTTTGGGTCAATAGCCTAGTACCTACCTATGAACCTATGAACCTATGAGCAATCTGTATGATACTGAGTAGAGTGATAATGATTTGAGCCTGTCCGCATAGGACAGGTGTTGAAGGCTATGGATTGTCTTTGCGAGGTATATCTGTGGCCTTTCCAGTTGGTGCAGGTGTTTGGAAACGTACATACCAAACGAGGTATTATACTCAATTATAGGCCTAATGAGGGAGGAGTACAGAGAAGTACTAACCTTTTTTCTGGATGCAATCCACTTATAAGATGAACCAAGTAAAAAGCTTTTGTGACCATTGCTGCTACATGATGGTCGAATGTGAGATTGTTGTCAATCTGAGTACCCAGGTCTCTCACCATAGGTTGTGTGCTTAGGGGACTGCTGCTGATGTGTTAATCAGTAGAGGCCATGTTTTTGCTGAATGGTATGCTAATACTTTCTTTTGCATTTAGCTTAAGGCCATGACTTTGGCACCAGTCATTTATTGCTGTGAGACCCTCTTGCAATATGTTAACATAATTTGGGGAGACAATGGCAGTAACCAACTTACAGTCATCTGCAAACTTGGTCAGCTACAAGCCCTTTGTCTCTGCCTGGACCTCTGAGAAGTAGATGCCAAAGAGTAGGGGTCCCAGGACAGATCCGTGGGAACACCGCTAGTGACAGGTCTGCTGTCAGAGGTGGTGATGCCTATTTTGACCTTTAGGTCATATTGGTGAGCCAGTTGGCCACCCACCTGATGAGACAGGGATTTACGCCAAGTTATGTTATATAAATTATAAATATATATATATATATATATATATATATATATATATATATATATATATAAATATATATCTAGATAGATATAGATATATTGATAGATATAGATATTGATATATACTGCCTTTGTTTCCTCGTTAAAATGCTTATGCTTCTCAAAAATGATACAAAGCAAAAACTGGTTGGACACATACTTGGTTCATATATAATACTCCAGAGCTGTTTTTATTTTTGCCAAGACCATCTCAACCACTTTGTTTGACTGACTCTACCACTGTCTAGCCCAGTTTCCTATTAAAGTAGGTAGCTACTACTTATTTGGAAGTTGCTACTAGACTGCATACCTCTGGTCCATCCAGCAAGCCATTCACATACGTTCAAGTAACTGAATTTTTATTATCTACCTATGGCCAAATTTAAAGTAGCAACAGAAAAACTAGACATGACAATTCGCTGCATATTGAATTAGACACAGCAATCCAACGAAGTATAATGAAACAAAACTTGTATAAACATTACATCTTAGAGTGCTAATTACTAATAAATGCTGCAGAACTAAATGATTATTTATAAACAACTAACTAAATATTAAGAGCACATTACCCTATGTGTACATATGTGGAAGCAATGCATCTCCTAAAAACGTGTGTCTATACACAGTACAGATGTCATTCATAACAGAGGTGGCTCAATTAATTTAATATTGTGTGCGAGTCTCATACAGAAATATAGCGGTTTCACTGATAAAAATCAGCTTTGTCATTTAATCAAAACACCGCTCATTATCTCCATCATTTAAAGAGCATCGGTCATGCTCTGAAAGAAATCTAAAAATTAAGCCTTTAGAATTGTATATAACCTCCTTGGCATATACAGTATCAAATTATGCAGCTTGTGATGCAAAAAGGTATGTTTTATACGTATTTTATTTTGTTGATAAGGATGGCTCCTTGATTTTTGTTTTATCATAGCCCTGCCATGCAATCATGAAAGACAGGACTCACAATTTCTCACTACCTAAATATATGTATAAGCTACAGTATTTCCATAATAAATGCATCGATGGTGGCTTCTTGCTGCCTTGAAAACCATCTAGAGAGATCATTCTTTAAAAAGTATCCCGGTAAACCAAACACAAAAATAAAAATATCTTAATGGTAACACTAGCAAAAACTTATAGAAGGTGTACAAAATCAATCATTACCCATAATAAATTAAATAAGAATAGGAAAACAAAAAAGAAAGTGTGAATATGGGCAAAAATTGTCCAAGTACAGAATACAACTTATATAACACAAAACATTAAGTAGCTTATAGAGAAATAAATATCCATTATTTCTAGCAAATAAATCAGCGCTGCTAAATGTTTCTTGGAGTCCTGAGACAAACAATGCCCCATTTTTTAGTTCTTCATATACATTCCTTATAAAAAAAAAATGGGCATAGGGCTATTTAATATATCATTTAGCTATACATGTAAAAGTAAACTAGAATATGCCACATATACAGTTTGCTAGCTAAATTACCCACCTAGGTACCCAAGTTATAAATGTCTGTATATAAAAACTTTGCTTTCTTGCCACAGAAGTTTATCAACTAGCCATTAGACACCAGAGGTACTAGCCAGACCTGGGTCATTGGTGCCACACATAGAATCAGAACCTCTGCAGCATTGGTCAGCATATTTAAATAAAGGTTTTGTATGACAAGGGGAATAGTCACATGACTCTGGTTTTACTGCAAATGTATTTAGAAAGTTTAAAGTATCCTGATGTTATACAACATATAAAAAGGGATGCTAAACTCCTACTGAGATTTATTATAATCCAGGTCTTATATATACAATCTGTATCTTCAGCAACAGTCAGATAACATTTTGAGATCTTTGTACTGTGAATGATACTGTAGTGATCCATGAGACAAATAATAAAATCAATTAATCTTATAGAAATTTAGTGACAAAAATTATTGTGAAATACTTTTAGAAAAAAAACAACACAAAACGTTTGCCACTAATAGGAATAATTTCCTAGAACATATTGGCAGTGTGTGTTATAATGAAAATGATGAAACACAAAAAATAGTTGTTGGCAAATATCCATATACAGGAATATATGGTATTACTTTTTCCATGGGTGAAATATACTGCGGATGGTCAGTTCTATAGTGTCACCACTTCCAGTTTATATACTAGCCGGTATCCTGGCTATCAAATTATCAAAAATATTGTTCATGTTTTTATTTTTTATTTTCTACATACAGGAAGAAACAGTTCAGCTAGAAAAGGGTATAAAGGTCTGACTTTTATAAAAAAATTACCATGATTTCACTATCAGACTGGATGCTGGAGAAGCTGGCTCAAGGGAGGTGGGAGAAAGCAAAGGTAACTGTTGCCTTGCTCACCTCGGGGGGCGGAGGTCACAGCCACTCTAGTAGGAATACCTTGATGAGTGCATTGGTTTTAGTGGTGTGATATATAGGGTTTTAACATGTTTGGAAACATGCATGTACCTATCAAAACCTACAGTATGTGGAGGCCACAGCTTCAGTAAGGGGAGAGAGATACATAAAATAGAAAAAAACCTTCCTGGAGAGAGATACATAAAAAAAGAAAAACCCTTCCTTCTACAGCATATGCTGGAACTACTTTTAGTGACGGATTCTTGCCTACAAGGAATATAAATCAGCTGGCAAGCTCTACGTGGAACTACTGGGTCTATAGAGTGGCAGAAATGGAGGACTGATGGTCTACTATGAAGGTTTAGTGAATAAAAACATATAAAACAGAATGGTCAGCATTATCTCCCCAGTCGCACATGATGCTCTCCTTCTGTAATTTCCATTCCATGAACTACTTTACTAAGGCCATGTAGTCTTTCACTGCCAAATCATCCCAGGTTAGAATGCTTCCTTGGTCACTGGCAACTAAAACAAGGTAAACCATCTTCCATGATTTCTTCATATTGTTATCTTTCTTAAAGAAAATGGTCTGTTATCACTTCCTTGATTCCCAAAAGATAATAACATGCACTGACCCCATATGGACCGCTGTCTCTTCTTTCCAGGTAGGTACACCAGCAAGTGCATAACCTAAAAGTAATATGTCCCATAATTAAAGGGTAGCTTACATTAATATTAATTTTGTTGTTGCATGTAAAATATATAGTGGTCAATCACAGTCTCTCATTTTCTCTGCTGATCTGATTGTGGCCCCTCTCACCATTTGAAGTTGTATGATTTCATCCTTCTCATTTACTAAACTAGATTGCATTTCTTGAAATGCAACCACATACTGAATTAAGGGTATGCAAAACAGTATAGTTGTTCTAGATGCATGTATTTCTTTTGTTTTTTCAAGACTTTTCAGCAAATGTTCTTTGCTATATGTTACTTCATGAACCTCTAGGAAAAACTGTGACGTTTTGGTATTGTGCAGTCATGGTGGTTTCAGTAGGACCAACGGCGGTTGCACAAATCAAATCGCTCATACTGTTGACAATGATCCTGCATTATCCTCTGTTACATACACTGAATGCCTTGCAGTGCTACTGCCTTATGTGAATCTGATGCAGTGCAGTTTCTTAAGATTTATGCATGTTCTACCAAAGCATTGCCTGCTTCATTGTTTATAGCAGCAGCAAACACATTGTGAATAAACTATGGCAATGCAGCTACAATTAGTGTTTCATGTTGTGGGAACAGTGCAGACACATCAGTGCCCATCATTGCACAGCTCTCAGAGCACCAGAAACAAAAATTAATCCAAGCCTGCCATCCCTAACATGTCTCCCAAGTGGCCTGTCACATGTTGTCCCTGCTGCACACTCACATGTGGCACCAAAGATGCCATGAGGTGTAGGACTTACACATTCCATAGATCAGCTACCATCAGTTTCTAAGGCCTAGTGATGCTTTAGACCAACATTACAAGCACCATATGGACATGTGCATGTCCACGCAGTACAGCAGAAGGCTATACCACTGAGGCTGCCATAGAGTCTGCCAGGACAGTACACATAGTAATGTTATTGCCCCTATAGCTTGAACTAATCTGAAAAGAGATCAGATTTGTATACTATAGCCACTGCTTCAAGGCTGTGTGGCATAAAGAAGAAGTACCAGGTCTAGATTCCCTAGATGATAGCCATCACTCTATAAGGAAAATGCACACACAGTAATAAACACAAGTTTCTGATGACATTCACGTAATTTGACATTATTCTGTTACCATGTGCCCTGGTGTTCCTTATGTTGGCCTTGGTACAGCAGCACTCTGGACCACTGATATTGGCAGTCTGTCTTTGTCAAGTAATGAGTGTGACACAAATAACCTGACAGCTGTAACTACAGGGGTACACATATAAGGACTAAAGGCACAGCAGACGTGGCATAGTCGCAAGCAGGCGTGCCACATGCATACCTGTTGGGGTGCTCTTTAGTGTCAGTGCCACTCTGGGCACCTGTAACTGAAACATCAGAAGCAATTTAAACCAGCAGCTGTTTGTCAGGAGTCAGGGTGAGTGCCACTAATGATCCCACGTGGCTGCACTTTCCCCAGAGGGGGATATCTTGCTGCTTGTGCTTCAATCAGTTTGTTATACTGTTCACATATCACATACACTCTTCCATGCTCACTAAAAGCACTGGAATCCACCACCTGTTCAATCTATCTTCAGTCTTATGGATATATAATTCACTACCCATGAGAATGCACCATCTCTGTGTACATCAGTTTGCACAGATTTATTTTTCTTTCTAGTAATGCAGCTAATCATGATTTGAAAAACAGATGCATAATGTGCTGTCAGCTAGAACATTTATGGCAACCAAGAATGTATTCTATATTATATCTTTATGCACAGCTCACTGATATCTGTGTAAAAAAAGTAAGGGACACAAATCCTGTGTGATTTTGCCAGACTGTAGCTGGTTACAGCTGTATTGTAACAATGCTCAAAATTTTGAATGAAACAGTATGCATGCATATATAATAAGATAGATGCAGTATATAATGTCACAAAATGTGTCCTCCACAAGCATACCACTGTGACACGGCATTAGCTGCACACTAGTACCCAGATACAGAACACAGTCAGCATGTCTAGAATCAAGGCCACAGCTAGAGATTCCTATTTTGTACTCAGAATTTACATGCTGGTTCTCAAGTCATTTGCTATAAGCATGTCTCAAAATGCTGTTAGTATGTAATTAAAAATGCAAACTTCATTTTTCAGCTATTGCCAGAAAAGACTTGGGTCTTTAAGTGCTCACAAATGTAGGCCCTTAATATCAAAAGGCTGAAAGGGGAACATGTCCTCTTGGTCTGGGAAGAAGAAAAAGCAGGTATAAAATACTTGCATACCATACTAAAACTGTTTACAAAAAATGTTGACTGTTCTTGCAGAAAGCTAATTCCTTTTTTTATTTATTTTTATGCCCCACTGGATTTTCATCTCCACAAACACATTGCCTCATGTTTCAAATATAAAATAAATAGTAATACATTAATGTTAATTTTTTTTTAATTAACATCTTTAAAAGTGCAATAAGCATGTCTTAATTCTCTCCTTGTTATTCAAAATGACAGTATAAGTTGATATTTTCCTCTGTCCTCAAAATACAGTTCTTTTAGCACCTTCATTGTTTTAGTCGCACTATTTGCTTGCAGTCTTGAATGATTTTGTTCTTAAATGGGGTAAAATTGATACCTCCTAGGATGACCCACCACTGGACCAGTAATCAAGGAGCTTTAATCCTCACCACTGGCACCAGTGGGGACGTTCACCGAGGTTCAACAGGTGCACACACAATATTTCCAGATGCAGCTCTCTGCATCAAGTGCAATTTCCCTCAAGAAACACACAAGCACAGAAGCACACACAGACCAAAGTCAGTTCGGGGCTGGTTTCTCCCTCTTCCCCCAGATACCCAATAAGACTCCCCACTGGCACAGCTATAGAGTTAAGACCTCAGCTGAGTGGCCAAGCCAAGACCTCCAGCACCATCCCTGTCCAAACACTGCTCTGTGTCCCTGCTCAAGTAGCACACACACTCTTTGAGGATTGATTTACTCACACACACCTGGGAAAGGCTGGCACAGGTTTACTAGCTATTCCTCCTTCTGCCCAGACTATACCAGTTACTCCTCCCAGCTACCTTGCTGGACTGAAGTTAACCATCCAGGTTACACTGTTTAACATATACATTTAAACAGTTACAATAGTGCATGTACATTTCTATTCTCTGCAGTAGGCACACTGTGGTTAAATTTCAACACAAGCACTTTATAAATACCTTTTCAACACAAACATCTGTAGCAAGCAGTTTGATATAAACATGACATATATTTCTAATACATTTGTAACACAAGCATCATATATGACATACAGTTCTAATACATTTATAACACCGGCATCTTGTATAAATTAGTTTGATATTCACAAACGACATATAATCATCCACAAAATTCCAGCTAGCAGTGCTGGCAGTACCTCTCATTTCACGACACTTCTCTACTCCTCCCCCAAAGACGCATGCAGTGACCCTTAAGAAACTTTGTTTGAGAGGGATGAGCCTATGAGAACACATTACCCCATATACTGTCTTGATATTTCAGCTGCCTTGGCATTGCTGACCCCATTACAGTGCTGCACTGTCATATCATATGCCTGCAACCTTAGGATCAACCATAGTAACTTGGGATTTTGCTGGCTGGCTCCCTGTAGCATAGATTCCCCTCAAACTCCTTCTGCCTTCTACTGCAAATACTTAGCAGCAGGGCTATCATGGTAAGCTTTCATCATGTTAACATGGTACAGTTTGAGCTCCTGTCTCCTGCCTAGCAGTTCTACCATGTAGTTAACATCACTTACTTTCCTTACCACCTTGAAGAGTCCCTCCCAAGCTGCCTGCAGCTTATTATGTCTGACAGGAATGAGAACCATTACCCACTCTCCCAAAGAATACTCTCTGGCTTAATCATTCCTGTCATACCAGACCTTTTTCTGCTGTTGGGCTCCTGCCAGGTTCTCCTGGGCCAAGCCCATGAGTTCCCTGAGCCTTGTCTTGAATTTTAGGACATATGCCACAACAGTGGGATTCACACTCACTCTCCCACTCATCACAAATCAAATCTAGAGGTCACCTCACCCTATGCCCATACAGCAACTCAAAAGGTGAGAAACCTGTGGATTCCTGGGGCACTTCTCTGTAAGCAAACAACAGATGGGGCAAATATTTGTTACACTCCCTCTTTAACTGGTCTGCAAATGCCTGTAGCATGGTCTTTAGAGTAGAGTTTAACCTCTCCACAAAACCATTAGTCTGGGGATGGTAGGGGCTGGTCTTTAGGTGCTTCACTCACAGTATTTCCACAGACAAGCCAGCAGGTTTGACATGAAATTGGCACCTCTGTCAATCAGTATTTTGTTTGGGAAACCTACCCTGCTAAAAATCTCTAATCTGCTGCTAAAGCATTTGTCAGCTTTTCTGTCTCAATGGAGGACAGAGACACCACTTCAAGCTATCTGATAGCATAATCTACTACCACTAGGATATACTTCTCCCCTGTGCAACTTGGGGTACTCAAAGGCCCCCACAAAAGCCATAGCTACCCTCTGAAATGGCTCCTCAATCACAGGCAATGGCATTGAATGAGCTTTGGCCTTGTCTCCTGCCTTGCCTACTTTTTGGAACTGCTCACAGGGCCTGCAGTACCCTGTTACATTCCTGGAAATCCCAGACCAATAAACATTCTGCATAATATGTGTCCTTGTATGCTTTCTACCCATATGGCCTGCAAAGGGAATGTCATGGGCTATGGCTAGAAGTGCCAGATGGTAGGCTCTCTGGGTACTACTGACTGCTGTATTACCTCACATTCTAGCCCTCCCTTAGGAGTCCTGTCTCTATACAGTAACACTTTCTCCCAATATACACATTCTCCTTTTCCTTGAGAATCAGGCACCTCTCTAGCTACCTCCCTCAATCCTTGTAATGTAGGGTCTGAGAGCTAAGACTGTTTCAACTCTCTATAACCCTTCCCAGCTCCCCTTCAACAGGAAGTCTGATCTCTTCTGACAGCGGTGCCTCACTGTCAGCCTGGGTACTACTACTCACCTCTGCCCTTGCAGTCATTCTGTCCAAGGGAACATCAGTACCCAGCAGCAGCTGTGGCGCACCTTCAGTCTCACTGCTACAGTGTAGGTTCCTCTCTGAAGTAACTACCTCACCAGTTCTGGCTTCATGTGTGCAGTCTGTCTGGGTCCTCCCCCCAGGCTACCAGGCCCACATGATTGTCGCCAAGCCTGACTGCATGTAACTGCATGAACACAACGTACTGCATTATCATAATCCTTTCCTATCAGGACATCTGCAGGTCTATCCTCAAACAGACCTACTTGCTTGCTTCCTTTTCCACCCTCCCAGTCAAGGTAGACTCTAGCCAAAGGTATTTGGAATGGGGTCCTTCCTAAAGCTCTGACTGGAGTAGACTGCCCAAGCAAGTAGTGCCCCTCTTTAACCATTGCAGGCTTCACAATGGTTAGGCCAGTGGCTGTGTCTCTCTTAGCAGTGGCCTGTTTAGTTTGGTACCATTGTTGTCTCCAGACAACTTAATGCTGGTATTCCATCATTGTCACTTTCTGGCTCCCCTACCTTTTGTTCCCCACATTGCCTCTGTGGACATCTATATGCTACATGGCAACACTGGTTAAATTTAAACCATTTAACCCTTGATCCTGGCTGTGTACCTGAACTAGTGGCTTCCCATGCTACTGGTGGACTTGGTTGGGATGGTTTAGGCTGCTCACCATGGGTTCTCTTATCCCTTTCCTGTGCAGTGATGCCCTGCTTGCTAGGTATAGGTATCCTTTTTTTCTCTAATTCATCTGTGGTATTGCATTCTCTATCTGCCAACCAGATTCTCATGTCATCAGGAAAAATGCTAAGGGCTTGTTCCCTCACCAACAGGCTGCCAGCCTTTCAAAAGTGGTAACCTGACACCCACTCACCCACCTATGAAAATAAGTGCTTAACTCAGCAATATAATTACACACACTTTCATCTGCCTTGCATCTATGCTCATTAAATGTTTTTCTATAAGCTTCAGGTGTTAACTGAAAACAATCTAAAAAACATTTCTTTACTGTATTATAATTTGAGCAATTGGTATCTGACAATTTAGAAACAGCAATTACATCTTTACCATGGAGTAAGGGTGTCAGGAACCATACCCAGAGCCCTTGGTCAGCATTGACTGTTTATATACCCTTTCAAACATATGAATAAAACTATCAAAATTATCACCCTCTGTAAATTGTGGAATAAATTTACCAGCCTTTATTGCTTTTGGGGTTTGGTTACTCCTTTCCACATAACCTCCATGACCCTGGCAAAAAGTCAGCATTTCCTTTTCATGTTGCCTTTGCCTCTTATTTTTTTCAGCTTTCAGATGTCTCAGTCTCTCTGAGGTTCTAATTCCATCTGTTTCTCCTTTTCTTCAGCCTTCAAACACCGCAGTTTCTCTGCTGATTCTAGTTCCAAACGTTTGGCCTCCAGTTCAAGTCTCTTTAACTCCAGACAGATTTTTAAGTCCTGTGGGGTAAAATTAAACTGTCCCTTTTCTGAGAGTTGTACATCCCCAAGGCCATTCTGGTTGTCTTCCTAGCTGCTGGTCTGTGATGCAGCTGTGATTAAGGCTGCATCCATTTCTGCTTTAGTCAGGTTGGCATGCACCTGTCCTTTGGCTTGACACATCTCAGCCACCTGGCTCCATGTCAGCTTTCCATAATCCTCTGCTGACATCCTTGCCTGCTCTCTCTGACTAACTAAGCTAACAAAAAATAAATAAAACTATTGTGTTACGAAACTTTGAATGTTCACTGTGTGGCTGCTTGAGAGTACAAACACTTTCTTTAGTGACCACTGTTTACAGGCTACAGGAGTTCAATATCCACACCAATGAATCCCAATATGTGATGTGGTGATCCCACCACTGCTGGCTGATAAATACGTGATGACCCATCACTGGGACAGTAATCAAGGAGCCTCAATACTCACCACTGGCACCAGCAGGGGATGTTCACTGAGAGGTTAAACAGGTACACACACACAGTATTTTCAGATGCAGCTCTCTGCATCAAGTGCAATTTCCTTTAAGAGCTCACAGAGACCACAGTGAGTCTGGGGCTGGTTTCCTCCTCTTCTTCCAGATCCCCAATAAGACTCCCCATGGCATAGCTATAGAGTTGAGATCTCAGCTGAGTGATGAAGCCAAGATCTCCAGCACCCTCTTTGTCCAACAATTGCTTCGCATCCCTGCCCAAATAGCTGGCACACACACTCTTTGAGGTTTGATTTACACACACACACACACACACACACACACACACACACACACACACACACACACACACACACACACACACACACACACACCTGGGAAAGGCTGGCACAGGTTTACTAGCTATACTCCCTTTTGCCCAGACTATACCAGTCACTCCTGGCAACGACCTTAAGGCCCTTAACAAAGGGTATCCAATCTTACTGTGTAATATTGATAGTAATACAAATGGTAGTTTGGCTAAGAGCAAGGCTGTTTGGAGTGGCCTGCACAGTGATACCAAATAAATATGCAAGTACTCTCAAAATTTAAATATCACTACCAAAGGTCAGCCACAATGAAAGGTTTAAATATATTTAATAATAAATAATAGAAGAACAAGACAATACTAAATATATTTTCACAGTGACATCTGAGTTCAAAACACAGGAAATATTTAAAATTACATTTTTTTAAAATTTACACCTATAAAGAACATTGCAGGGCATTCTCAGATTATTCCTAACTTTACCTAAGAGGGTTACTATTCCATAGTTAGCTTACTTAATTAGAGCAAGGCAGGTGTGGTGGTGAATGGTTCTTCTGTTGTTGTCAGGTCCAAGACAGAATGCAGAATGCTCTGCCTCACCAAGATACTTCTCAAAATAATATCTATAATATTACTAATGGGATAGCTTGCAGGATGACATCATTTCTTGTCATCTGAGTTCTAGTTCCCAGGCAAAACCCCATTGCCAAAGCTGGTAGTATTAATCATCTACCTGCAAAAATACTCATACAACATCTTTTGCTCAATCTTTGGCAGATGCTAGAAGTCATAAAGCAATTGCATTCCTTCATGTTTTCAAAGTAGAAATTAGTTCACCCCAAGGACAATACAGAAAGCTTCTTAGCACAGACTTTGTATCTTTAGCTGTCTTGAAACTTGTCAGATAATATCTTTATGGCCTAGTCTATAAAGTAATTTAATTTCAGACATTTTTCTAAAGTTTGCTGGCCTAATGTTAACCCTCCAGTTTCCTCTGATAAACATATACATTTAAACTTCCACAATAGTGAACATATGTTTCTGTTCTCTGCAGTACGCACACTGCAGTTGCATTTCAACACAAGCACTTTATAAGTACCTTTTCAACACAAACATCTTTACCAAGCAGTTTGATATACACATGACATACATCTCTAAAACATTTGATAAACAAGCATCTTATATGACATACAGTTCTAATATATTAAACAAATAAAACATCCCAAACACAAACAGGTGGAAACCACAAATTAAAAAAAACAAAAATCCACCAAGGTAAGCCCAGAAAGGATTCATTACAATAAAAGGCAAAACTCAAAGATAGTCAAATAGCTTAAAAAACATTTATTCGGTTTCATCTAATATAGACATCTTCAGAACTAACTACAAAATGAACACACCACATATAAATACTAAAAACGGATCAAATTACAAACACAATTATCCAGTCAATAAAAATCAATTAAACATTTAAAGCACCATTATAATCCAAAATGCAAATGCAAACAATTCAGAAACCTATAAAATTATTTCTGCACTTTTATTCTCCTATCTTTGAGAAAACATTTAATATTTATAAAATCATTTAATCCAAGTAAAGTGTCAGCCCCCATTTTTATTTGTCAAATTGTTTCCCTTTGCTCTATTTTATTTCTATAATCCCCCCCCTTAGATCTTTCAGGACCTAATACTGCAAATGTAAATTATTTACAACTACAAATCAACTCATGTTTATAAAGGGCATTATTGGTATCTTTCTTCATAAGGGAATAAACATATTCTCTTACCCTCTCTTGTAGACGTCTCTCAGTCATTCTTATATAAAAACAATCATAAGTTCATAGGTGTTACTAGGCTAATGACCACAAGGGCCTTTTTAAACCTAGCCATGCATCCCAAATCTCTGACAAGTTCTGATACCCTTGATAAGTGTAAGCATGGGACTGGGAGATGAACCATATAGGTTACTTGTGTCAATTAGAGACATAGGTGCCAAACCAGGGATGTCGTTCCAGTTTTCCATCCAATTGTCCAAGTTACACTTGAATTGGGTTAGGTAGGAACTCTGCTTCACATGGATGGTAAGCCTGCTTCATAGACGGAGTAGTCTCTGGGATACATACCTTTCTCTAGCAGGTCCTATTTATATTACAGGCAATTCTGGTGCTCTTTGTTTTGTGGATATGCAGGAGGTTCATCAGAATGGGGTCTGACAATGCCCTGTATGCCACGTGTAGATCTCCCCAAAAAAGCCTGTAGGAGACAGAATTCAGGGATAGAACCTTGAGGTGGTTTGCATAAGACATATTCCTTATGCTCTGTATTCTTTTAGTGAGGAATCTCTGTGGACATTCCAGTTGTTGGATATGCCTGTTAGGTACATACCAAAGGGGGCGCTGTACTCAATGATAGGTCTGATGAATGCCGAATACAGTGTAACAATGACTTTCCTGGACTTGGATGCCATACCTTTGCTTATAAGTTGTGCAACATAGAATGATTTCCTCACCACTATAGACACGTGATAATCAAAGGCTAGATTACTATATATGTCAGTCCCTAAGTCCCTGACTACTGGGTCAACTTTAAGGGGTGTGTTATCAATATGATAGTTACCAGGGATGGATGATTTCCCAAAGGATACTATTATGCATTTCTTGGCATTTAGTTTTAATCTATTGCTCTGACACCAGTTGTTTGTTTGTGTCAGCTCCTCCTGGAGAACATTTGTGTTATTGTGAGATTCAATGACAGCTCCTAATTTGCAATCATCTGCAAATTTAATCAGCCAGAGACCACTGACATTGGCCTTGACGTCTGAGAAGTAAATGCCAAAAAGGAGCAGTCTAAGGACTGATCCCTGGGAGGCTCCACTTGTGACTGGCCACTTTGGAGAGGTGGACTCCCCAAATCTAACTTCCTGAGTCCTGTCTGCAAGCCAGTTGGCTATCCACTGGATGACATACGGGTTTGTACCTAACCTCTTGAGTTTGTCAACAATGCCCAAGTGGGGTATTGTGTTAAATGCCTTGGCCAGGTCAAGGTAGGCAGTGTGAACTATTTTGCCTTCATCCATTGCTTTGCTGACCTTCTCAAAGAAGTCCCCAAACTGAGTAGGCATGATCTGCTCTTGATGAAACCAAACTGGGTCCGTTCCAGTTTCTGGAGGTGTACTATATCTCTACTGATCATTTCCATGATAATTCTTTCCATGGCTTTACATATAAGACTAGTGAGACTTATGGGTCTGTAGTTTCCATGGTCTATAGATGGCCCACTTTGTGCAGAGAGATGACTGTTACATTTCTCCATTCGTGAGACATGAAGCCTATTTAGAGGAACATGAAGCCTGTTTAGAGGATACAGTTACATAGTAATTCAAGAGGCCCTGATAGGTCATGTTTTCATGCTATTTAGAAGGCATCCTGGGATATTGTCTAGGCCCATTGATGCAGTGCTCTTGGTCTTAGAGAGAGCATTAAGGACCTGTTCCCTAGTGATATGTTAAGCATACTGCTATAGAAACTATTCCTTCAGTTTTACAATTATAAACCCCTGAGATGGGTAAAGTAATTTCTAAATGTTTTAAGCTCACAAACAGTCCTTCAAGTATGTATCTACAAATGGAACAACATCCACATTTATACATACCTTTATTTCTATTTGACTCCATCTTTAAAGGAATTTTGCTAGTATCATTTTGTAACAATTCTTTGTATTAAAATTATTTTTATAAACAAATTTAGGGGAAGCACCAATCACTTTTATCAAATCTGCATTTCCTTCTAATATTTTCCAGTTTTTCCTAATATCAGAATAAATATCCAAATTATCCATTGTCATATCCAAACAACAAGCCACTAAATGTTCTGGGGTACTGGATTGATTATTCTTAACAGTCAATGGTCTAATAAGTACAGGAGGGAAATCAATATTTCTCCTTAACTTAATTTCCTGTGCAGTTTCTAGTAACTCATCTTTATGAAAACCCCTGTCCACAAACGTCGATGTTATAAATGTAATTCTTCTTCAAACTTATCATCACTAGTGGTCATCCTAGAGGCCCTAATAAATTGGCCTCTAGGAATATGCTTTTTCATAAAAAAGAGGTGATTACTACTAAAATGAAGATAATTCTTAGCAAAAGTTTGTTTCTTGTGTATCTCACTTTCAGACCTTAAGTCCAATTCATTACAATTAATAGTTACATCTAAGAAGTTCACTTTTTTACTGATATATCCCAGGGTGAACTTCAGAAAATCAGATTTCTCATTCAGATTTCTTAAAAAAATGTGTACCTTTTCACTATCACCTTCTATAATAAAAACCATGTCATCCACAAATCTATACTAAAATACTATGTTGAAAAGATTAATTAATGGGGCCATAACTACTTGTTTCCACTACCCAAGCACTACATTTGCAAATACAGAGGGAAGTAGCCACCACTCTTACTTGTCTATATTTTTTATCAAATATAAAATAATTGTTGCTTAAAATAATGTCTAAAAGACTACACGCTAACTAGATCCTATCATTAGTAAAACCTTCAGACTTCATCAAAAATCCTAACATAATCAATACCCACATCATGTGGTATACAAGTGAAGAGGGAACAAATATCCACAGTAAAAATCAAATTATGATTAATTTCAACTAAATAACTATCCTTAAATGCCCTAATTTTTTCCAAAAAGTTCCATGAAGCTTTAATATAAGAATTCATTTTCTGTACTACAGGATTCAATATGTAATCTAAGAACAGGGAAATCCCTTCTGTAATATAATTGGGGGCCGACACAGTTGGCCAAAAAGGTGGGTGAATGGGGTCCTTATGTATCTTAGGTATCCCAAAGAGGATACCTGAGACAGGATGATCCACTTTCATAAAGTTATACACACCTAAGGTTATTAATCCTTCCATTACAAACTCATACAACAACCAATACACGTGTTTAAAACTGTTATGAACTTTAGAAAAAGACACCAACAAATATTTATCAACATTATTTAATTGTCTCCTCATAGGTTCCAAATAATCTACCTGATATATAACCACCAGTCCACACCCTTATCAGCTTTCATGAACCAAAGTTCAGTCATATTACATAAGTCATTAAGAGCAATACATTCTTTATTAGTTAAGTTAAATTTTTTTCTCGTTAGTCTACTTTTAGAAAGCTCCCTAAGACCATTCTCACTAGTTTTCTCAAAAACTTTTAGAGTATTATTCAAAATTGGATTGAAAGTGCAAGTTTTCACAAATTTATTAGCAGGCAAAACAACATCATTTAAAACATGGTTTAAATTACGTTTTTGATTAAACAATTTCAGCTCCAAAAGGGTTTTGCTTAAATCAAGCCTCCTAGAAAGTACAAAATTAAGTCCCAGTCTTAAAACACTAAATTGTTATTCCATAAATGTCTTTGTGGTCAAGTTAAACAATTTAATACCAGTACTTAGTATGTTTCAGATAATTCATTTTGCTCCTTCCTCTGGTTAACATTCTTGAAAAAGTAATTTTGTCCCTCTCCCTTGCTGAAAAAACACAGTGAAGAGGAATCTTTCAGATGTGCTTCCAGTGGAATTCCATGTAAATTCATCTGTTTTGGAGAATAGAGTGGCAGCTCATCAAAATCTGGGTTGGTTTCCACAGCCACAGATCTCTCTTCAGAATTAACTGGCAGCCTCCACAATGACATCACTTCCCTCTCTAAAGCTTCTTGTTCATCGGAAGCAGAGCCCAGTTTGGATGGAGCCTTCTTAGGTGCTTTGTTTAAGGAGGAACTATCAAAACATAAAACTACATCCCTTTTCCTGTTCTTAGATTCAAAAAAGGAATATGCATTCTTATTTTTGTATGCTTCTATGTCTCTCATTACTTTTTAAATTTTCCTGGAGATTACCACTTTCTTGAACCATTCGACCATTAAGAGCATATTATTATAATCAGTCCTTAAGGATAGAACTTTAGATAAAAGTAGTTGCCTAGCAATCAACGAGCCTCGATCCTCGCCACTAACACCAGTGAGGAGCATCTCATATAGGAGGAAAGGATAACAAATACATACAGTAAAGTGCAATTTCCCTTAAGAGCACACAGAGATCACGGTCAGTCCAGGGCTGGTCATTCCCTTGATCTCCAGGTCCCCAATAAGACTCCCCACTGGCACAGCTATAGGGTCCAGATCTCAGCCAGCTGGGTAAGCTAAAATATCCAGCACCCTCTCTGTCCAACCAGTGCTTCATGTCCCTGCCTGAGTAGCTCACACACACACACACACACACACACACACACACACACACACACACACACACACACACACACACACACACACACACTTTGAGATAAGAGTTTATACAACCACACAGACACTCCTGGGAAAGGCTGGCACAGGTTCTCCAGCTGTTCCCCTTTTACCCAGACTATATAGTAGAAATCACTGCTACCACCCAGCTAATAATTATCAGCTACCCAAAGGTCCTTAAAAGGGTGTCCAATTATTACTGTGCAACATTATTATCCAATTGGTAGTATAGCCCAGGGCTAAAGCTATAGGAGTGGCTTTGTACAATTTTACCAAAGGCATGCAAGTATACTTAAGAGCTTAAATTATCTCTACACAAAACAGCCACGGTTGAAAGGTTTAAAAATATTTAATAATAAATAATAAAAACACAAGACAATACTTTCTATTGCACAGTGCTAGTCAAGAGTTCAGAGATCACAAAGAAATACTTAAAATAATTCAGTAGTACAGTTCTGACATCACAGAAAAACACTTAGTCTAATCTTTCTAGTGTCTAGCTATTTCTAAGAGAAAACATAAGTCTAAGATAACTTACATATAGAACACAGGCAGAGTGCTGATGAGTTGGATGGTCAAGACAAAAATGCTTAAATCTCTCTGATTCTCTTTGTTTTTAAAATCACATTCCTGTTTCCCATTACATCATTCTTCACACTTCCCTGGGTTCACAGGCTAACATAAACTACATTTACATTCTTAACATCTCCTTGTGTTATCTTGCAGCTGGTAAGGAAGCAGAGCAATAAAAATACATTTGCATGTTTAAATCTAGCGATTTAACTCTTGGTTAAAACAATAGAAAGAATGTCTTCATCTAGACAGGCTGGAGCCGACTTTAGATCAAAGGGTCACAACATGTTTTATTTGGTCAGCAGAGAGCACTGTTGTGACATTTTTTGCAGTTCCACATCTAACAGCAGTTTTTCCATTTAAGACAACAAGCCTGTGGTTCACATTAATATTTACAGATGACAGAATTATCTCCAAAATTCTATCTGGTTAGGCTATCAGCCTTCATCTATCTTCACCCAATCTTCACAGTTGCAATAACTGGTCTGCCTTAATGATCTGCTGACAAACCTCACCAATCTTTTTTATGGAATTCATTCAGCATCTTAATAAGCTCCAGTCCAGTATTGTTTAAAAAATCTACTAAAATATTAAAGAAAGGGTCCTTAAGTGCAACACCATTTGGACTTTTAAATAAATGTAGTTCTTTGGGAACAATCTGTAATTCTAGGTACTTATCAAAATATTTACACTCAATAACTAAAGTCAGATACTTTTTTGGCTTTCTGGCTTGCCTTGGTTTTTTTTAAGTTCTAATACATTTGTAACACCAGCATCTTGTATAAATTAGTTTGATATTCACAAATGACATATAATCATCCACAATCTTCCTGCTAGCTGTGCTGGCAGTACCTCCTATTCAAGTATCTCTTAATTTAATTAAATAAAGGTCCAGATGCAGTGGTGCTTCTGGATGTCATATTCATACCTGTACAGGTCAGAAATTCAGAATCAGTTTTACAGACCTTATCAATTTGCTCTGACAAACACACTACACTATCTGTAACTATTTTCATGTCATTAATAGCACATAACTATCATTGTGAAATATCTTTTTTTTATTTGGTAAGGTATTTTTTTATTTGGTAATTCTGCTAATTCCTTTTCTTTTCATATTCTATATTTGATCATGATTCTGTCTTCCATATTAATTATTAGGTTATTTCTATAGTGCCAGCAGTTACATACATTATCCAAAAATTCATGGAAATGTATACACTCTTCCTGTCCTGTTTTTACATTACTTTACATTTCAGTTGATTAACATTAAAAAAGTCAATAAACTTATCTTATCTACCCTTACAAGTGCATTTACCATTTTACCTACCTCTCCACTCCTACCCCCCCCCACACACACACACACTTTTTCTGCCTGTCCCTTGTCCTGTAAAAGCTTCTTGGATTACCCACCCACCGCACATTCTGGTAGTCTATTCCAAAGGTCCACCTACCTCTTTGTGAAAAAGTACTTTCAAAGCTCGAGAAAATAGTTAGAGACTGCAGCCTGCTACCTGGGTCCCCTAATTTTCCCTTTGTTCTTCCTGTATAAGAACCCTCCGTACCTCTCTGACATGATCTTGTGAAGCAATGTCATGCTCCCATATTTCTTATGATCTCAGGTGCGAATAGGTAGAGCTCATTTAGTGTGTAGTCCTATTCCTTCCCTTCTATCCCATGTATATTTCTCGGAGCTTTTCTCTGCATCCATACTAATAACATGATGTCCTTTTCCTTATGCAGTAATGAAAGTGTACTCTAGCCAAGGGCCTACAGGGGAATCATAACTCTTTGCTTCTGAAATCTGTCACCATGACGATACACCACAGCATTCTGATTGCTGATGCCATTGTCATTCCATTATTCTTCTTCCAATGGCCAAGTATAGGTGTGATCAACACCACTTGACTCTTTTCTTGCTATATTGCTATCAGTTTCCCAGTTTCACTCTTCCCAGATGATACTTGACACCTTGTTGTGACCCAAGTGAAGCACTTTGCATTGAACTTTAACTGCCACCTTTCTTCCCATTTCCTCAGCTTTTCCAAATTCTTCACTAAACTCTTCTTCCATCTTCTTCTGCTATATTTATCTTTGTGTCATCAGCAAAGAAGTTGATACTGATCTCTTTCACCTCAGATATTATCTGAAAGAAATAATCTGACAAGTATTAGATTGACAACCCTTGTAGTGCTACATTAATGACATCTTTAATTTCTGGTGCTGTCCCTCCCACTACACCCCTTTGTTTCTTACCATTTGACCATAAAATGATCCAGTTCCCCAGTATGGATCATGCCAGTAGCTCTTGTAGTTTTCCTACCAGACTCATGTGTGCTACTGAGTCAAAGGCCTTGCAGAATTCCAGATAGATATATTACTGGTGCTCTCCTGTCATAAATAAACACAGTGGTTTTAATGTTATCACTATATTTCACAGTTTTTATTCTGTCTTCAACTTGGATATTTGTTATTGAAACAGAGAAAGAGAAAGAGAGAAAGTTACTAGATACCATCACCACTCCTGTAGGCCTACCTTTTTCTGTGTGATAAATTGTTCCATTTGTTATTTATTTTTACTCTTCTAGTTCTTTTTGACAACCATTCCTGCATCCATGCCATTATGTAATTACTTATCTTCATATGTCTTAGTCTGCGTTTTAATTTCGAGTTTTAACATTATCAACGTTTTTTTCAAAATATCAGCATAAACAGTAACTAGCAATTCATCACTGACTATGTCTGAAAACCTTGTTTATAAATACATTAAAAAAGTAACACCAGACATCCCCATGTTTTATATATATTGTTATTCATCCAAAAATTTTAGTACTAATCTCATGTCTGTTAAGCATCTCTGAGACATAATGCTGCTTTCTTGAAACAGCCTAGTTGAATTAAAGTTTGTAGTTAATTCTCAACTCACTCTCCCCAACATTGATGGAGGTTTACTATCATTTGAAACATTTTCTAATTCTGAACATGTGTTAAATAATGGTTGCATGATAATAAAAGGATATCCCATGATCTTCATTTATGGGTTGATTAATCTATTTAGTTTTGGTGTTTTTCTAGATTATAATTGGATGTTTTGGAGATGAATTTCTGAATCAGTTCCTGTGTATACCCTTGTATTTTGGGTATGAATTAGCTTTTTTGAGTACTTGTCAGTTTTACATTTCAATAGCTGCTCAGTTCATTTAACAAGAGTCCTACTGCAGGACCTCCAGCAATGATACAGTTTGTCTGATACTCCATAATCTTTGGTTGCCTCTTATATGTACCTGAAAAGATCTCATTTTTTTTATCTCTTTTTAGATTCCGCTAATTTCATATCAGTTTTTCCTGTTCTTCCCCATTATACGTTAGCTTACTTCAGATTTATTTAAATCACCCCATTAATTCTTCCTCTCCATTCATACTTCCTGTTTGTATATCTGAAGTTTCCTATTTTTATACTTTATAACAGGGCCTGAAATCATTGTTTTTATCCTTTAGTTCTCATTTTTTAGAACTATATAGTGCTTCTCCTAATTGTGTATCCTTGAATCATTATGCCGTGCATTGAGCACAGTGATTATGCTCTAACATCAGGAAAAAGACAAATCAGCTACGTGCTTCTATAGCATGAGATCTGATCTTAACAATTGTTATGCGCTCCCTGCTTCACTGGGTATTGTGCTATACAATTAAATCTGCTGGTACTGACCATCAAACAACAGCAGTAGAATTAAAGACAGGTATGTTTCTGCCTGCAGTCTGTACTAGTAATGTGTCCCTGACTTCTTCTAAGATAACAGTATCTCTTACATTGTCTTTCTGACAGTAATTGCTAAGTGCTTTATGATTTTGAAAGCCAGAAAAACACTTATCAAGTTCTTTCTATAAGTAATAGTACATGGCTTTTGATTTCTTATATTTTGTATTACTTTATTGCCTTCTTCTGTTTTGTATACTGTGATTTGTTTTCTTTACACTGTATTTTACTTGTATTCTGCTTAGAACTGGATATTAAAACTTGGAAAGAGACCACAGCTGTGTCTCTTGTGAGTCACACAGAATTTTTTCCTACCCTCCCACCCCATTGCTGGTGTGTTCTTAAACACAACAGTCTTTCTACTTGCCTGCCCCTTATGTTAATTTAACCACATATCTCCTTCCCCCTCCCCTTTCACTGGCTGTTGTGAGTAAGCACAAAATTATAATTTTATGAAATCACTCCCCTTCAACTATTTAAATTCATTGGCCACCCCACTGTATTCCATAGAGACAGAAAATAAAAGTGCCCACCCCCTTTCAGTCTATCTTGCTCTTTTAAAATTAGTGGCTCTCCACTTAGACAGCTGAAACTTTATCCACCCCCTTTTTCATATCTAACTGCTTAGTGCACATTGCAGTGTTTATAATGTTAACCCATTTTTTTCATTTTACCTTTAAACATGTATTGTAAGACCACCAGTTATTGCAGAGCCCACATTCTGCCTCTCAGTAGTCAACATGGGAATAATTCTTCTGTTTTCTCCTGGTGAGAAAAGTAGCACAGGGACATTATTTCCTGGAGACTGCTGATTACCAGAAAGCCTAATAACGTCTTTGTAGGTGACAACATGACATTTGTGCTTATATTCTGCTCCTGGTGAATAAGGCACAGAGTGCATTGATTCCTGACTGTTTCTGGTTAGACAGTGAGTATCTGTGCTTAATGCTCTTGATTGGTCTGGTTGCTATTCAAGGCATCTACCAGGAAACGGCTACAACTAGCCTACAGAACCTTGCATCATTTGAGACAATACTGTGAATCACCAAACAGGCTATGGCCTGCTTCTCATCTTGGGATTGGTGCTAACATTTTGGTTCTAATGAGAGAAGAAGCAAAGCAGCATTGTATCCCAGCAGACTTAAGCTGTGGTGAGGCCAGCACTAGTAGTAGCTAAGCAGTAGCCATTCATGTGACTCCCCTCTTTTCATCATTCTTGGCAAGCTAATTCTTTGTTTTCAGTAAGTACTGCTTGATTTGTTTCTAACTTCAGAATACCTGCCCAAATACTTCATCCTTAAAATTTCAGGGTCTGCATATTAGTTTCCCCTCAAGTGTTTGGCCATGCCTTGTACAGACTCAGACATTTGAGTGACATTTTTTCCTGTTAAGCCACAATTGAAATTTCTCCAATACCTAATTGCACACAGAACAGCTAGTTTGCATTGGCAAGCACTGTACCCAGAGTTGCAAACCAAATACCCCTGGCATTGCTTTATATTCTCACCCCAGATATGTAATCACTCCGGCTATCTAACCAATAAAAAAGTGCCTTTTTTAGGCAATGCCAAATTGAAAGTAGTGCTGACATAGCAAATCAAAACCAAGAAAATATAAGGGTATTACTGCTCAATGCTAGAGTCTAAACAAAACAACTCTACTCCCTAGAAGCTCTCTTCACCCTAAAGAACGTTGATGTATGTGTGGTCACTGAGACATGGTTTAAAGCCGTAGACAATACACCAACAGTGCAAGGTTATAATGCCTTCCACACATTTAGGCCAGTTAATTCACAACCAGGGACTAAAGGTGGAGGTGTCTCTATTTACATCAAAAATAAATATACCTCAAGGCTGGTCAAATAGGACAATGCACTTGAACTTCGCCAAGTTCAAATCACCATAGGCAAAATCCCACATGACTTCCTTGTCAGTAATAGGTCCCCCTCTATGCCCCAGGAAACACATACCATGTATTTAAACTTATTAGAAACAATAACCATCCAACCCAATACCATATTCATGGGCGAGTTTAATTACCCCATTATTAACTGGGAAGCCTTTATGACACCAAACATACAGGCACAGAGATTCCTGGATTTTGTAAACAAAAACTCACTGAACTAGATAGTCAATACATCAACCAGGGGTGCAGCCATACTGGATCTGGTCCTCACTAATATGGAGGAGTGCTGCACACCCCCTACTGTAATGTCTTCCCTGGTAAGTTCAGACCACAAGATGGTCTCCTCTGAAGTAAAAATAAAACCTGGACCCCCAGCTAAACCTGGAATATTCAGAAACTTCAAACTGTGTAAAAAAACTGAACAACTTCAAACCCAACACGCAAGGATCCAAGCAGCAGCAACAGGACTTGACTCGATGACCAACAGCTATAAAAACAGATTTTATTACTATACTTGTAAGCGCTTTCGAAGGGGTCTCTGTCCCAACTTCTTCAGACAAGTAATCATTGAGAAACCACACCTTTTATTCAAAGTCAACTAATAATAGTTCAATTATCCTACCTAATTAGGTTCCTTAAAGGCATATAGCTACATAAATACAGGCTAAAACATTTTTTGCATACATAATATATGTACTGCCATTGCATCAATTGCTATATGAATTAAACCATTTAAATATATTAAAACCATATTAAATTCACAAATAATCACATCATAATAATACTAAAACATATACTTCCATATTAATAACCATATAACAGTTAAATAAATTGTCATAAATTATTTTAAAACATTTCAAATGTTTAAAATAATTTAAAATATTTTAAGATACTTTAAAATAGCTAACAGCCTTTGTGAACTTTTATATATATATATATATATATATATATATATATATATATATATATATATATTTTTTTTTTTTTATATAGGTCTTTAATTTCGTAAGCTATCCAGAATTGTGAAATTGTCCATAATAGCAATGCTAAACACCTTACCCACTACTATAATTGTGAATCCATTATGTCATCTACTTAAAGCTTTAAGCTTTAAAATGCTTTTAATTGATCCATATTCATTCAAGCCTGGCGGTATATGTTCTGCAGTTCTAATCTGCCACATCAGCTCATACTCTTCTAATTTCAACTGCCATGGCCCCCCACTCGAGTCAATTCTGATTTGTTGTAATACAGTATATGAAAAACTATGATCAGGATTTTCATTAACATGTTTTGCTAAAGCATTTAAATTATCACCTCTATTGATGCAATATTGATGTTCGTAAATTCTTTGCCTGAATTTTCTTTCTGTTTTCCCAATGTAATATGCTGTACACAACTGGCACATTGCGAGGTATACCACTCCCTTAGAGTCACAATTATATGTTCCGTTAATAGTATATGACTTGCCTCTAATTATTGTTTGTTTACCACAATTTTAGTAGTGGCCTAGTGGGTAAGGTGTTTAGTATTGCTATTATGGACAATTTCACCAATTCTCTCTCTCTCTCTCTCTATATATATATATATATATATATATATGTATGTATATAAAAGTTCACAAAGGCTGTTAGCTATTTTAAAGTATCTTAAAATATTTTAAATTATTTCAAACATTTGAAATGTTTTAAAATAATTTATGACAATTTAACTGTTATATGGTTATTAATATGGAAGTATATGTTTTAGTATTATTATGATGTGATTATTTGTGAATTTAATATGGTTTTAATATATTTAAATGGTTTAATGCATATAGCAATAGATGCAATGGCAGTACATATATTATGTATACAAAAAAATGTTTTAGCCTGTAGTTATGCAACTATATGCCTTTAAGGAACCTAATTAGGTAGGATAAATGAACTTTTATTAGTTGACTTTGTATAAAACATGTGGTTTCTCAATGATTACTTGTCTGGTCCTGTTGCTGCTGCTTGGATTATGGCAAGCAGCAACTGCAGTGGCTCACCAATGCTATTTACACAGCAGGACGGGAATGCTGGTACTACCACACTTATTCCCTCGGAGGCGAATGCCATAGGGAATTTAACAGCACTTGTGAATTTATTGCTGGGTCAGGTGGACAAC
Source organism: Protopterus annectens (assembly GCF_019279795.1). Classification (NCBI taxonomy): domain Eukaryota; kingdom Metazoa; phylum Chordata; order Ceratodontiformes; family Protopteridae; genus Protopterus; species Protopterus annectens. The sequence continues at coordinate 1,561,782,459 of NC_056744.1, forward strand.
CTGACCCAGAAATTAGAGGAAAGGCAAGTTCCTTTCCCCTCCCACCAGAATCGGCAGTTGGAGCCGGAACGGACTAATTTTTTAGAAAGCAATGCAGCAGAGAGCTCACTGCAAGATACACCTGACAGAAATGCAAATAATATCCGCATTGACATCCGTAGCAGGCAGCCCACTTCACAACAGCCAGATGCCAATATCGTTAACTGAGGGAATACAACTAGAGATAACGTGATTCCTACTATGGCTAACCTGCAAAACCAAAAATATTTATTTGGCAATGGGCCTAATGGTAGAGCAGAACCTGAACGGAGTGGTGCAGTGAGTAACATCAGCGATTTACTTAAAGACTTTGATTATAAACTGTTCAGATGCCGCAAATTACAACTTGAAGCGGCTTATCTAAAGGAATGTATTGACAGGAAAATCATTCCAAAAGGGTTACACCAGTGGCGTTACCCTGTGGGGCTAATTGATAAGTCTGTTTTTCACCAAGAACTGCTCGGTTTGTTTGACAAACAGGGATTTGTATTCTTACAGTCTTTGATTAATTTGTATAATGTTGAAATTATTAAAAGGCTGACTTGGAGATATTGGAACATGCTATTAACACTGACAATGAATTTCCTAGGTACAGATATGACTATGCTAGGATTTTTTCTAGCGTAGAAGCTACTCTTGCTAAGTTATTAGAAAATAAAAAAAGAAAAATAACCAGAGATTTAAATGATTATGCTAATAATAAGGCATATCCACCCCCACCAAAGGCATCTTATAATCAAGTTTCCTCAAGCAATATAACCAAGAATGGACCTTATAGTGGGACTGAAACAAGTAACCAATTGGTTGATAATGAGGCTGAAAACACACAGGCTTTACACCGTAGTGAAAGAATTAATAGAGCTCAAGAAAACCGAGGGGGACAAGATCAGTCTAATAATAGTAACCAGCCTAATAACAACAACCAGAACAATCAGCAGGATTTTCAAAGTGCTCGAACAACAAGGTACAACAACCGGAACAGCAACAGGAATCAGGGTCAGAAGGAGAACCATCGCAATCAGAGAAGGAGATGATAGTGGTCGAGCAGGAAGGACCACAAATCCTTCTTAGCACACATGGGGACATTAATATTTTCAATTTTACAGTATTGACAATCGAGCAGGAAATGGTAGATTTTTTTTGCTAAAGGGATGTCAATTGTCCCTGATAGAAATATAGATGTGGCTAGAACTATCATTGACCTTAAGCTGTATGTACGCAAATTAAATTTAGCCTCATTGATGGGTACAAATATCGCTGTTGACCAATACCCTGAGGGTATCCAGTTTGTTTAACCCTCCTTTGCATGGGACACTAAGCACTTTTGAAAAAATGTGTGAAATGGATATACTGGGGTAAGTAATAGAAAGAACAGCACATGGAAGGAAATTTTATTTATTGACCTAATAAACCAATGTAATATCAGGGTAATGAAACCTGATAAAGGCGGAGGCTTGGTCTTCATGGACGAAAGCGAGTATAATAGAAGAATGGAAGAATACCTATCTACAAACATATATACACATGTTAGCATTAACGAAATGAATGTGGCTTATAAAAGAATCAAAGGCATAATAGAGGATTTATTTTTGGAAGGGATGATAGATTTAGATTTGTATCACTATTTAATAATGGCTGCCCCAAACATACCTCTTCTTTTTGGGTCCCCTAAGCTGCACAAGAGTTATGTAAAGCCACCATTTAGACCCATAGTCGATGGGAGGGGATCTATAACATACTCATGCGCTAAATGCATTGATAGCATCCTCAAACCACTTATTAGAGATGAGCCTCAAATTTGCAGAGACTCCTGGAGCTTTCTAGAGAGTGTTAATAAGCTCGAGTATAATGAAAATGATATCTTTCTCACAATTGATGTGAAAGATTTATACACGGTGATACCACAGGCTTTGTGAATAGCTTGGACTAGAGAGTTCATGTTTGCAAAAAAAGTGGATAATAATAATATTAACTTGGTAGAAACATTACTGGAATTGGTTCTAGCTAACAACTTTATGATGCTCAATGGTCAATTTTTTCTACAAACCACAGGGGTGGCTATCGGCTCTCCCTGTGGGGGCAGTTTTGCAAACTGCGTGATGGCACAATGGGAGCGGTCCCTGTTGTTTAATAATGAAATGTTCCAACAAAATGTTGTATGGTACACTAGGTATCAGGACAATATGTGTTTAATATAGAAAGGAGCAGCGGACCTGACTGAGGCCTTTATTCTGAACATAACAGGTATGACAGAATTTTTAGAATTCACATATAATATTGGACATGACAGTATTAATTTTTTGGATGCTACATTGATTAAAGATAGGATTAATGCTAAATATAAAACTGTAATTTATAGGAAACCTACCTATTCGAACAGTTTCTTACATTTCTCCAGCTGCCATCCCTACCATCAGAACAGGGCTGTAGTCAAAGGACAGACAGTTAGGGCTGCAAGGATGGTCTCAGACAATACTGATTTTATGGAGGAATGTGAACTTTTGAAAACAATGTTTATCAGAAGAGGGTATCCAGAAATATTTATCAATGAAATTATGATTGAAGTAAAGGCCAAGAGAAGATCAGGACATTTTAGTCCCTTATTAAACAACAACAATAATAATAGTATTATCGTAGCTGATTTTGAACAAGAGAGCATTAATTCGACAACACAAACTCGTAGCTTGAGTCTCAACTTCTTATTCACATATTCCACAGACTATAAAAGAATAAGAGAAATTTTTGTTAAAAATTGGTCTATTATTTTGGAAGATAGTGGGGTGAGTAAGAAGTTGGGCTTAAACAAACCCGGGGTTTACATATAGAAGGGGGCAAAATTTGAAGTGCCGTTTAGAGAAAAAGAATAGTAATAAGAAGCCTTTAGGTATGAGAAAATGTGGGGCCTGCAATCAACGTAAATTTATAAAATTAGGTAAACAAACAATAATTAGAGGCAAGTCATATACTATTAATGGAACATATAATTGTGACTCTAAGGGGGTGGTATACCTCGCAATTTGCCAGTTGTGTACAGCATATTACATTGGGAAAACAGAAAGAAAATTCAGGCAAAGAATTTACGAACATCAATATTGCATCAGTAGAGGTGATAATTTAAATGCTTTAGCCAAACATGTTAATGAAAATCCTGATCATAGTTTTTCATATACTGTATTACAACAAATCAGAATTGACTCGAGAGGGGTGCCATGGCAGTTGAAATTAGAAGAGTATGAGCTGATGTGGCAGATTAGAACTGCAGCACATATACCGCCAGGCTTGAATGAATATGGATCAATTAAAAGCATTTTAAAGCTTAAAGCTTTAAGTAGATGACATAATGGATTCACAATTTTAGTAGTGGGTAAGGTGTTTAGTATTGCTATTATGGACAATTTCACAATTCTGGCTAGCTTACAAAATTAAAGACCTATATATATATATATATATATATATATATATATATATATATATATATATATATATATATATATATATATATATATATATATATATATATATAAAAAAGTTCACAAAGGCTGTTAGTTATTTTAAAGTATCTTAAAATATTTTAAATTATTTTAAACATTTGAAATGTTTTAAAATAATTTATGACAATTTATTTAACTGTTATATGGTCATTAATATGGAAGTATATGTTTTGGTATTATTATGATGTGATTATTTGTGAATTTAATATGGTTTTAATATATTTAAATGGTTTAATGCATATAGCAACTGATGCAATGGCTGTACATATATTATGTATACAAAAAATGTTTTAGCCTGTATTTATGTAGCTATATGCCTTTAAGGAACCTAATTAGGTAGGATAATTGAACTATTATTAGTTGACTTTGAATAAAAGGTGTGGTTTCTCAATGATTACTTGTCTGAAGAAGTTGGGGCAGAGACCCCTTCGAAAGCGCTTACAAGTCTAGTGATAAAATCTGTTTTTATAGCTGTTGGCTATCGAGTCAAGTCCTGTTGCTGCTGCTTGGATCCTTGCGTGTTGGGTTTGAAGATATTCAGAAACTTCTCTAAGGCTAACCTTCTGCTATTAAGTGATAACCTGGCAAACTTTCAAGCCCCCATAAATCCTGAGGAGACAGCTGCCTATGTAGAACTGTTCACAAACACCCTGTACAAGCATGCTAATAGCTGCATAGAGGCAGCTGTGCCCACAAGAAATAAGTGCAGAACTAACTCAAAAAAACAAGCCACCCTGGTGGAATCACAAAATCAATAGACTATATAACAGAAGGAAGAAAATCATGGCAAAAATTAGGAGGTGCAGTACCCATCAGCATAAAAGCACTCTCATCAAACTAATCAAACATCTCAGAGGAAAAATAAAGTCTGCCAAAGCCAAATCTGAGGTGAATTTGGCCTCCCAGACCAAGGACAACCATGAGGCATTCTTTAGCTATGTCTGCAACCACAAAGGAAACACACAATTGTGTACAGTCCTCATTGTAGATCGAGCCACCTATACTGAGCCAGAAGACATAGCAAACCTACTGGCCAATAAATTCAGCTCCAACTTCACCTCTCTCTTCCCCACTCAAAATTCCCTAACTCAACCTGCTGTCACTAGGGAACAGGTCCTTAATGCTTTCTCTAAGGCCAAGAACACCACATCAATGGGCCCAGACAATATCCCACCATGCCATCTAAATATAATGAAATATGACCTATCATGGCCTCAGGAATTGCCATTTAACTATAACCACCAAACAGGCTTCATGCCTCATGAATGGAGAACAGCAACAGTCATCCCTCTGCACAAAGGTGGGCCATCTACAGACACTGGAAACTACAGACTCATAAGTCTCACTAGTCTTATATGTAAAGCCATGGAAAGAATTATCATGGAAATGATCAGTAGGGGTTCTGGCGTGTAGCTCGCAAGACATTTCTCTGCGAGCTACATCGCTGAAACCAAATGGCTGCAGCGGCACTTTGCCTTAGTGCAATATGGCTGAAAAGCCTAGCCGCTGCAGCTGTAATCTATGTATGGGCAGAGACAGCCGTACCGGATGTGTAACACATTCCTTATAAACATTCAAGGAATGCATTTATTTAATTATTTATTTATTTTGTTGTCAGTCTGGCAACAAAATAAATAAATTAAATAAATGCATTCCTTGAATGTGAATAAGGAATGTGTTACACATCCGGTACGGCTGTCTTTACCTGTACATAGATTACAGCTGCAGTGACTAGGCTTTTCAGCTGTATTGCACTATGGCAAAGTGCCGCTGCAGCCATTTGGTTTTGGCGATTTAGCTCTCAGGGAAATGTCTTGCAAGCTACATGCCGGAACCCAATCAATAGTGATATAGTAAACCTCTAGGCACTGGAAGCAGCCCAGTTTGGTTTTGTCAAGGGCAGATCATGCCTACTCAGCCTGGTGGACTTCTTTGAGAAGATCACCAAAGCAATGGCTGAGGGCAAAATGCGTCACACTGCCTACCTTAACCTGATCTAGGCATTTGATGCAATACCCCACTCGGGCATTGCTGACAAACTCAAGAGGTTAGGTACACACTTGTATGTGACCTAGTGGATAGCCAACTGGCTCACAGACAGGAACCAGGAAGTTAGAATTGGGGAGTCCACCTCTACAAAGAGGCCAGTCAGAAGTGGAGTCTCTCAGGGATCAGTCCTTGGACCGCTCCTTTTTTGCATTTACTTATCTGAAGTCAAGGCCAATGTCAGTAGTCTCTGGCTGACTAAATTTGCAGATGATTGCAAATTAGGAGCTGTCATTGAATCCTACACTGACACAAATGTTCTCCAGGAGGGGCTGATACAGACAAACAACTGGTGTCAGAGCCATGGACTAAAACTAAATGCCAACAAATGCATAATAGTACCCTTCAGAAAATCATTCATCCATAGTAACTATCATATTGACAACATACACCTTAGAGATGACCCAGTAGTTACAGACTTAGGTACACACATAGATAGTAATCTGGCCTGTGACCATCATGTGTCTACAGTTGTGAGGAAATCATTCTATGTTATGTAACTGATAAACAAAGGTGTGACATCAAAGTCCAAGGAAGTCATTGTTCCACTGTAATCAGTATTCATCAGACCTACAATTGAGTATAATGCCTTCTTTGGTATGTACCTAACCAGGTGTATCCAACAATTGTTACGACAACAGGGGTTTCTCACTAAAAGAATACAGGGCTTAAGTAAAATGTCCTATGAAGATCACCTCAAGGCTCTATCCCTGTATTCTGTCTTCTATAGGCTTTTGACAGGAGATCTATACTTGACATTCAGACCACACTCTGATAGACTTCCTGCAGATCCACAAAACAAACAGCACCAGAATTACCTGTTTTAAGGACATAAACCTTGTCTGTGATATAAATAGGACCTGCTGGAGAGACAGGTATGTATCCCAGAGATTATCCCATCTCTGGAACAGGCTTCACATCCATGTGAAGCAGAGTTCCTCCCTAACCCAATTCAAGTGCAACCTGGACAATTGGATGAGGGAAATGCATCCTTGGTTTGGCACTTATGTCTCTAATGAATACAGACAACCTGTAAATGGTTCATCTCCCAGGCCCTAACTTGTAAATGTTTCACCTCTTAAAACCTTGCCAACACTTATCAAGGGTATCAGAACTCGTCAGAGATTTGGGATGCATGGTTAGGTTTAAAAAGGCCTTTGTGGTTGTTAGCCTAGTAAACACCTATTAACCTATGAACCTATGAACCTACTGAACAGATAAAGTTCCATGCACTAAAAAGAATTATGATTTGGTCTCCAATGATAACCTTTTACTAAGTGTCCTCAATATGGATTCCAAAATCCACCTATCAAGCTTCACTCTTGGTATCCATGTCTCGAACACATAATAGGCCTGTTATGATCGGCAATCCACTCATAATCTTTTATCTGTTGCTTAACTTTACTACTACTTGGAATCCATTTCCCTATGATGGTATCAAAGTATATATAATAATCATAATTCTTTTCTTGTTGAACTTAAGTCTTATTATCTGTGATGCTGAATAATCTTTTTTTAATCTATACAAGTACTTTTGGGATACATGATAAATAGTGTACTGTGTTTTATTTTAAACTTCATCACAAGTCTTTGATAATAACAGAACAGGTTATACAGATTATTCAAAAGCACAGTTTATAAATAAAGAAACAAGGAAATGTAATATTAGTTGACACATGATTCTAGAGAGTGGGTGAGGACCATATTCTGTTTCATGGTATTAGATGAGTGTGCAGAGAGAGTGTGCATTTTAGCATCCTGTGTGTGTATTAATTGCAAGCATGGCTAGCTCATAAAACAAGACAGACACTTGTTCAACTTGTTGAAATTGTAAAATATCCATTCTTTTTAACATTATAGTGTTCATGTAGAACAAAGTCTCACTTGTCCAAACCTTGTGATATATGATAGAAGGCCCTTGA